>NW_027256896.1:12222879-12490379 GCF_029215685.1 Pituophis catenifer annectens | reverse complement strand
CGAGGCAGTTTTCAGCTTTTGCAACCGAAGGTACTTACTGGCAAGCTGGAAGACGGCAGCGATGGCTTCTTCCCACCATTGGGTATCCTGGGAAATGATGGGCAGTTCTACCAATCCCAACACGAAGAGGAGCTGCCCGGCTGTCAAGGCGACGGTGGCAATCAAATTGCAGGCACGCATCATATCGAATTGCACTGAAACAATGGTGAGAAAGGAACCTGTTAGTTAGCAGGAGTGGGACTTTCCCATTTTTTTAAACTCAAAAGGGTGATCTGAAAATCAGGACCTAGATGCAGGTAGTCCTCGACTTACAACAGCTCGTTTAGCAACCGTTCGAAGTTACGACGGCCCTGAAAAAAGTGACTTACGACCTTTTTTCACACTGAACGACCGTTGCGGCGTTCGCACCGGTCACACGATTTCCATTCGGCAACTGATTCACATTTATGACAGTCGCAGTGTCCCGGGGAGGCCACGTGATCCCCTTTTGCGACCTTCCGATGGACAAAGTCAACGGGGAAGCCAGATTCACTTAACAAGCGTGTGACTTCATGACTGCAATGATTCAGTTGCACAAAAGGCGGTAAAATGGGGGCAGAACTCATTTTAACAACTGTCTTGCTTAGCGGTGGAAATTTTGGGCTAGATTGTGATCGTCGTAAGTTGAGGGCTGCCTGTGTGGTGAAACCAGTCAGCACTGATCTGATTTTTGGGGACAAATTCAAAGGGCTATGCGCTACCCACAGGTCTTTCAAACGTGCCCATCGGCAGGCCACAATGTGCCAACAACATCAGTTTGTGTTGGTATCCTCTGACTTCCAACAAATGGGATGGATTGACAGTAAGAAGAGCGGAGGTGACATAACAAACCTCCAGAATACTACAAAGACCCTAGAATAAACAATTCGATCTATAAGTAAATCAGTACAAACATTTATAATGTTATACGACTTTGGCAACTGAACGACGACGACGACAACATCATCCGATCGCCTAGGCAGACTAGTCAGGCATTATTTATTTATTTATTTATTTATTGGACTTCCTAAAAGCCCCCGTTGTACTTTTGGGAATCCTGTCCATGCCTTGAGAAGCATGAACATGCAATCTCCGAAAGGATAATACTCGTGTTTATTTTGCAAACGAGACATTTGTAAGGCGAGCTTCCAGGCATTGTTCCAGAGGTTGGACGCCTCCTGTCTGAAATCTCACACGTGCGTTTCTGTTATCATCATTTCTATCCCTCATGTTGCTCGCCGTTGGGACTTCAGGGGGCTAATTTAAGAAATTGGAAGTGGACTGAATCAATCATCTATAACCAGAGGTGGGTTTCGTATAATTTTACCACCGGTTCGCCGCACACCAAAAATGTGAGCATGCACACCTTCCATGCATGTGGTTTGCTCGAGCGTGCGACTTGCACGCATGTATGTGGCTTAGAAAACTTGGCTAAATAGGATGGAATAGCGTGGGGGCAGGCCTACTCACAGGTTACCACTTACCGGTTCACCCAAACTGTTCCGAACCGGCTGAATACCCCCGTCTATAACCATCAGGGGTGGGTTCTACTTACCTTTACTACCGGTTTGCAACAGGGACGCGCACGCACGCTTCTGCACATACGCAGAAGCTTTTGCACATGCGCAGAAGCTTCCTGATGACGTCAGGGTCGGTGGGTGGAGGCTCCTGCCGGTTTTACTACCACTTCTATAGAACCGGTCCTAACCGGGGGCAACCCACCACTGATAACCATGTATAAATGAATCGTCTATAATCCCTCATAACAAAGGAAGGAATCATCTCACGTAAACATTTCATTTGTTTTGAAACAAAATCATTGGTACACGGTTAAGTATTTTCACAATCCATATTGCATTATTGGGGTGATATTTCTTAACAGAAGCCTAGTTTGATTATCAATAGGTTGTTCCATGGGGTGGGGGGGAATTCCATGGAGAAGATTGGGAAACTTTACCCCCCAGGAGCCAAAGGACACATGCAAATGTCCGTGTGTGTTAGGCACGTCAGTTCAGTAAGGAGACTTCTGTTACAGAAGGCAGCCAAAAAAGCCAATCCTAGGTTGCATTAACAGAGGAGTAGAATCAAGATCACATGAAGTGTTAATAGTTGTTAGTTGCAAAGTCATGTCCGACCCATTGCAACCCCATGGACAACGTTCCTCTGGAGTCCATTTAAGCTCACGCCGACTGCTTCAGTGACTCCATCCAGCCACCTCATTCTCTGTCATCCCCTTCTTCTTTTGCCCTCCATTGTTTCCAGCATTAGGCTCTTCTCCAGCGAGTCCTTCCTTCTCATTAGGTGGCCAAAGTATTTGAGTTTCATCCTCAGGATCTGGCCTTCTAAAGAGCAGTCAGGGTTGATCTCCTCTAGGACTGACTGGTTGGATCGCCTTGCAGTGCAAGGGACTCTCAGGAGTCTTCTCCAGCACCAGAGTTCAAAGGCCTCCATTCTTTGGCGCTCAGCCTTCCTTATGGTCCAACTACAACTTAAATACTTATAGTTAACTGAACCATGGCTTACTTAACCTAGCATAGAGTTCAAAGGAAGTGTGAGTAGCACTTTATAAAGCCTTAGTAACACCACACTTAGATACTGCATCTAGTTTTGGTCACCATGTTCTAGAAAAGATGTAGAGACTCTGCAAAGAGTGCAGAGAAGAGCAACCAAGATAATTAGGGGGCTGGAGGCTAAAGCATATGAAGAACGGTTGCAGGAATTGGATACGTCTAGAAAAGTGGGGGAAAAAAAGGACCAGAGGGTGACATGATAGCAGCGTTCCAATATTTGAGGGGCTGCCACAAAGAAGAAGGGTGGTCAACCTATTTTCCAAAGCGGCAGAAAGCAAGACGGGAAACAATGGATGGAAACTAACCAAAGAGGGAACCAACCTAGAAGGAGAAATTTCCTGACAGTGAGAACAATCAATCTGTGACTGAAGTTGTAGGTGCTCCATCCCTGGAGGTTTTTAAGAAGAGACTGGACAGCCAGATGGCTTTAATGTTTTTAATTTTTAATTTAATTTTTAATCTTTAATGTGTTTAATTTTTAAGTGTTTTTATAGTGATTTTTTGATTGTATTGTGAGCCGCCCTGGGTCTTCGAAGAGGGGCGGCATATAAATCAATCAATCAATCAATCAATCAATCAATCAAATAAATAAATAAATAAATAAATAAATAAATAAATAAATAAATAAATAAAATGGCAAGCCTGGTGGCTCAGCAGACTAAAAGCACTGTTATTAACATCAAGCTGCCTGCAATTACTGCAAGTTCAAATCTCACCAGGCTCAAGGTTGACTCAGCCTTCCATCCTTTCTAAGGTAGGTGAAATGAGGACCCAGATTGTGGGGGCAATAAGCTGACTTTGTATAAAATATACAAAAAATATGAAGGCTATTGTTTAACGCATTGTAAGCCGCCGTGAGTCTCCTGAGAAGGGCGGCATATAAATCAATTAAAAAAAAAAAAAAAAAGCATGCCAGAAGTGGCACGCAGCGCCCTCTCTGATGGCACTAAAGCCATCGCCTCAGTTCAGCTCTGCTGCGCATGCGCGCATGCCTCCTACTGGCCAGCTGGTCTTCAGGTCTCTGCCAGGGGTCGGGGCACATGTGGGGGGCATGCGTGTACATGCAGAGGCATATGTGGGGGGGGGTGCACAGGGAGCAGGGCGCGTGCAGGGGGCCGTGCCACATTGCATTTTTGGGGTTCCGGCGCACACGCAGGGATTCGAGCTTGCACGCAGATTCGAGCGTGCCCATGCTTGCGCTTTGGACACTCGGTCCGGAAAAGGTTAGCCATCACTGGTATAGGGTCTCCTGCTTCAGCAGGGGGTTGGACTAGAAGACCTCCAAGGTCCCTTCCACCTCTTATTCTGAACAGGATGGCTTAATCTCTCTGCTTCAAAAGCACTTAATGCCGCTTATAAGGATATATCGAGGCTCTTACATGAGAGCAGTGGCAGCTGCTAGGCCTATTCCTAGGCCGAAATAGCTGTGGGCTCCTAAATCAGTCAGCCTGTTTTCCTGACCTAAATTGGCTTTTTCCCCCACAAGAGGAAAGTGTGTATGTGTGCAATGCTTGAACACAAGCCAGGAATGTGTAAACATGGAGACACACAAGAGTTATCAGATGTAGTAGTTGAATTAAACGTTCTGTTTTCATATGACATTTTTCTTTTCTTGGATTGATCCATGGTTGGTCTACTGGGGTAGGGTGGGGGCTGTCGAAGAGCTCAATAAAGCCTGACTAGGTGGCTCAGTGGCTAAGACCCTGAGCTTGTCGATCAGAAAGGTTGGCAGTTCGGCGTGTTCGAATCCCTAGTACAGGTCTCCTGCGTGAGCAGGGGGTTGGACTAGATGACCTCCAAAGTCCCTTCCAACTCTGTTACTGTTAAAGAAAAAGAACCCAAGATGAGCTACTTAAAGAAAAAGAAAAAAATCTGGGCTCATCCAAAATTTGAGCCCTTGCAGGAGGACCAGTTTTGGTCTTAGAAAGTTGTGGGTTTTTTTTTTTTGTTTTTTGTTTCCTTTTCGGTCTAAGAAGACAGGAACCTCCAAGAACTTTTAAAGTTTTGGAGAACTCCTCTGGGTCGGTTTTTTTTTTTTTTTTTTTTTTTTTTTTTGGCCTGGCTGTTTTCCAAAGTCTCCGAGACGTGATTAATAAATCCCAGCATTTATCTGGTCTGCTGCCTCTGTAAACATTTCTTTCTTTCCCATTCCCACACAGAGCAGGCTGTGCCTTTGGCCTGGCTCCCCCTCTCCTCTCCCCTCCCCTCCTCCCCCCCATCACTTCATCTGGGAAACGTACTTCTGTAAATCATATAATTCAACTGGACAGGTGTTTATATTTAGCACTCCCTGCAGATCACGTAGGCCCTCTTCGCTCCGCACCACTCCCCTCTTCGTGAACGCTTGACCCAAAGAGCTATAATAAGGCCGGCCTTGCCTTGCCTTGCCTCACTGCTCCTCCTCGCCCAGTCTGTAGGAAACCAGCTTTCCATCCCCTGCTTCTTTCCTGTGTCTTTTGAAAGAAACTTTCACGCCCTTGGCTCCTGGACTCATTTTTATTTTTTTTAAATCGTGCGGCTGCTGCTTTCAAAATGATCCCCAGTACCAGTAGCCCTCGACCTACGACCACAATTGAGCCCATTGAGTTTATTTGTTTAATTTATTTATTTATTTATTTATTTATTTATTTATTTATTTATTTGTCTTATTTATTTATTTGTCATATTTATTTATTTGTCTTATTTATTCGTCTTATTTATTTGTCATATTTATTTATTTGTCTTATTTATTTGTCTTATTTATTTATTTGTCATATTTATTTGTTTGTTTGTCTTATTTATTTATTTATTTATTTGTTTGTTTGTTTGTCATATTTCTATGCCGCCCACTCTCCAAGGACTCTGGGCGGCTTACACCAAAGACAGTATACTAAATAGCATCTTGCCCCCTAACAATCCGGGTCCTCATTTTACCCACCTTGGAAGGATGGAAGGCTGAGTCAACCTTGAGCCTGGTGAGATTTGATCCGTTGATCTGCTGAACTAGCAGTCAGCTGAAGTAGCGTGCAGGACAGTTTTTTCCCGAATGCCATCACTCCGCTAAACAAATAATTCCCTCAACACTGTCAAACTATTCATTAAGACTATTTGACTATTATTATTCTCTTCCTTACTAGTATCTATCTCTTCCCACTTATGACTGTATGACTGTAATTTTGTTGCTGGTATCCTTACGATTTATATTGACTGTTTCCCTATGACTACCATTAAGTGTTGTACCTTATGATTCTTGACAAATGTATCTTGTCTTTTTATGTACACTGAGAGCGTATGCACCAAAAACAAATTCCTTGTGTGTCCAATCACACTTGGCCAATAAAGAATTCAATTCAGTTCAGTTCTATCCTATCCTATCCTATCCTATCCTATCCTATCCTATCCTATCCTATCCTATCCTATCCTATCCTATCCTATCCTATCCTATCCTATCCTATCCCACTCCATTCCATTCCATTCCATTCCACTCTACTATATTCTTTCTATATTCTCTTCTCTTCTCTTCTCTTCTCTTCTCTTCTCTTCTCTTCTCGCAGAGCAACAATGGAGAAAAAGGTGTCATTTCCCCCTCCCCCACTCCCCAATTTCTGTGAAGCCTGATGGGACATGATGGGATGCAGAATAAGGGATGGAATTGACTCTTTAACAAAGTTCTAGCAGGATCCATTTTCCTTTTCCTTTCCGCCATCAACCGCAGACCCTGAACCAACTATTCTTCCCCTAACTAAGCGTCTTCCTATTCTCTTTCATTTGCTGTGATAGGAAACAGCTTTCTCTGGTTATTTCTCTTGAGTTGTAGCTAATCCCTCTATTTATAAAAATCATTCAGTAAAGGCACACACACATGCTTCTCAAACAATAGTGGCAATTCTTGAGTAGAATTCTTGAGTTGAGAGGATGGCCCTGTGCCAATCTAATGGGGCCAAAATCAGGATTAAAGGAATTTTTCCAGCCATGAGAACTGCACCAAAAACTACAAAAATACAGATGACTTTCTCTCTGTCTGTCTCTCTCTCTCTCGCTCGCTCGCTCTATCTGTCTCTCTGTCTCTCTCTGTCTCTCTCTCTGTCTCTCTCTCTGTCTCTCTCTCTCTTTTTGTCTGTCTGTCTGTCTCTCGTCTCTGTCTGTCTGTCTGTCTGTCTGTCTCTCTCTCTCTCTCTCTCTCTCTCTCTCTCTCTCTGTGACTCTGTCTCCATCTGTACTCTTGTCTAAATTGCCTGATGTCAGCACAATTAGGCCTCACCTTATGACCACAATTGAGCCCCATATTTCTGTTGCTAAGCAAGACAGTTCTTAAGTGAATGTTTCCCCGTTTTAAGACCTTCCTTGCCACAGTTGTTAAGTGAATCACTGCAGTTGTTAAGTTAGCAACACGGTTGTGAAGTGAATCTGGCTTCCCCATTGACTTTGCTCGTCAGAAGGTTGCAAAAGGGGATCACATGATCAACAGTCATAAGTACATGCCAGTTGCCAAGACATCTAAATTCCCTCAGTTTCATCCTGGCTACTCTTAAAGCAAGTCTCTTGATGTCTATGGAGATCAGGTCATGGTTGTCCCAAAGGTGCTTTTTTTCAAGAGATAACTGGACTTTCTGGTTTTTCTTTGAAGATGTTTCGCTTCTCAGAGCTGAAGAAGCTTCGTGGATGAGAAGCGAAACGCCTTCAAAGAAAAAACAGAAAGTCCAGTTGCCTCTTGAAAAAAAGCACCATTGGGAAAAATTGTTTTGTAACCAATGGGTTTCCGTAACATTTTCTTTCTCCTGAGCCAGTTCATTCTTTCAGGCTGGATCTCTGGTCCCGGTGACCGACCCAAATTCAATCTCGCATCATTATCCTTCTACAGTTACAAGATTCCACATTCTACATTTACAAGGTTCTACATTTAGGGAAGATAAACAAAATGCACAGGTACCGTATATATGGTACCTTGCTCAATAGTAGTAACTGAGAGGGATCTTGGAGTCCTAGTGCAAAACCATTTAGATATGAGCCAGCCATGTGTAGCAGCTGCCAAAAAAGCCAACACAGTTCTGGGCTGCATAAACAGAGGGATAGAATCAAGATCACGTGAAGTGTTAATACCACTTCGCCAAAATAGTCTTACAAAATAGTTTCTCACTAATGAAGGCAAATATACGTGGCCCAGGATAGAATAGAGTTGGAAAGGACCTTTGAGGTCTTCTAGTCCCACCCCCTGCTTAGGCAGGAAACCCTACACGACTTCAGACAAATGGTTACCCAACATCTTCTTAAAAACCTCCAGTGTTGGAGCATTCACAACTTCTGCAGGCAAGTTGTTCCATTTATTAATTGTTCTGTCAGGAAATTTCTCCTTAGTTCTAAGTTGCTTCTCTCCTTGATTAGTTTCCATCCATTGTGTCTTGTCCTGCCCTCAGATGCTTTGGAGAATAGTTTGACTCCCTCTTCTTTGTGGCAGCCCCTGAGATATTGGAACACTGGTATCATGTCTCCCCTAGTCCTTCTCTTCATCAAACTAGACATACCAAACCAAACCACAAAACCAAACCACATAGCAGAGAATTCCATCTCTGAAACAGATTTGGCCGTGATAGAAAGTTGGGAAGGATCTACTTCCTAGATTTGGAAAGGTCTGTTTTCGGAAATAGCTGGAATGCAAGTGGGGATGGGGAAATTCCCAGATAGTTCCCAGGCAGCAGATAACATGGATGTCCTAAAATTTTTGAGGAAGCATAGTCCACGAGGGACAGGTAATAATGGACGAAATGGACCAAAGAATTCGACCGTCTGGAAAGAAACTTCCTATAATTCCTCTTCGAATTGACTTCCCTAGAAATTTTCTCACACCTTGCCAAGTATTGCCACCTAGTGAACTGGAAATAGCACAACATAAGGTCAAACTTCCCGTGTCACGGAGCCGAGTATAGTTATTCTCTAGTTTCCTTTTTTTTTTTTTTAAAGAATTAATATACAGTTGAGAAGTCTGTAGCCTGCAGCAGATTTACAAAAGGAAGAGGGTTCGGGGGTTGTGGGGAAGAGTTTCGTAAACGGTTGTTCTGTCATATTTGTTTTTTCCTGCAAAAATGACCCCTTTTATCATCTCCCCACCAGGAAGATTTTGCAAGGAGAGGTCTTTAGTTTGCTTTTTAACCAAGAGTTTGTTTGGACCGAGGTAGGAATTGAGACAATCACACAGAGCAGGGGTCTCCAACCTTGGTAACTTTAAAACTTGTGGACTTTAATTCCCAGAATCCCTCAGCCAGCTTGGCTTTAAAACTTTGCACAAGTTTTAAAGCTGCCAAGGTTGGAGACCCCTGACACAGAGGTTTCACCTTGTCTCCATGGTACCCATCTTAACAGTGCCACATTTCGATTGCAAGCCTAAAAGGAAAACAAGCTTAACATCACAGAAATTAAGGATGAGGGAATCATCTAGCCTGCTGTTTCTCAACCTTGTCGACTTTTAAGTTGCGTTGGGCTTCAGCTCCCAGAATTCCTCAAGCAGAGCATCAGGAATCAGAGAAGCAGGAATCAGCTACTACATTAAATCTTCCACCAAAGCTATTGCAGATGGCTTTCAGTCAAAATAGATGCTGGCCTTGTTTTGCAAACCGGTTTATTTTATCTATAACCTCGAATACGGCTTTTACGCTGCCTCCTGTATTTTCTGCGCTTTTCTGTATCTCTTATAGCCCAAATGTGTTATTTTTCTGGATGAAGAGCGAGCAAAGGCTCTAGCCCTCAGCCCTTTCCAGATTGAGCCCCAATGAGAGCAAATGAAAGAGCCTTGGTGGCGCAGCAGACTAAAGTGCTGTTAAGTAGCACCAGCTGCCTGCAATTACTGCAAGTTCAAATCTCACCAGGCTCAAGGTTGACTCAGCCTTCCATCCTTCCGAGGTAGGTAAAATGAGGACCCGGATTGTGGGGGCAATAAGCTGACTTTGTATAAAAAAGAACACCGCTTGGGGGGGGCAAAAGCCCTACTAAGCAGGTATATACAAAAGTATGAAGGCTATTGCTTAACGCATTGTAAGCCGCCCTGAGTCTCCGGAGAAGGGTGGCATATAAATCGAACCAATCAATCAATCAATCAATATTTCACAAGCTGCCTTTTAATTTTTCAGATGCCGCTTTACCTTAGCGAAGTTTTCTGCATCTCTTTGGAGATGCTTAATCACCTGGGTCACGATTGTCTCAAAAGGTGCTTTTCCAAAAGGCAACTGGACTTTCTTGGGGGGGGGGTTGCTTGAAAACCTTTCAAGAAGCTGCTTCTTCAGTTCTTCAGCAAGAAAATGTTTTGAAGGGGAAACCCACCCCCCTCCCCAGAAAGTCCAGGTGTCTTTTGAAAAGACGCGCATCACGGACCATTTTTTAAGTCAAGAGGGAGGACGAGAAACGAGACTTACGTTTGACAGTATTTCGGGATTCCTGGAAACCAGCTGGCTCTGACCCCCAGCCCAAGGCTTCACATTCGTGCTGCTCCACCCCTTGCCCATGCTTGGCACCTGCGCCCGCACCTCCTTTCCCCTTCTCCGCCAGCCAGCACATCTTCCACAGCCCCACGCTGCGTTTACGCCCATCCTCCAAGGTCTGGTACACCCAGTTGGGAGTAAAAGCAGCCGCGTTGTTGAGAATGAGGGAGACCAGAGCGACCAACACGGCTGTGGCGACCAGTTTCTGGACTGTCATATCTGAGGGTCACCCAGCAGCCGGCCGCCACTCTTAGTAGAAGATCCAAGCGTCCCCACGCTTCTCAATCAGCTGCAGTACATTGAATTCGCGCCCGTCGTCGGTGGAAGGCAGGTGCGTTCACGTTAGGTATGACTAGAGTACATCCCCATTCATTCTCAAAAGTCAGCTGCTGGGAAGGTCTTGGCTGCACAAAGAGCCACAAAGGAGACAGGACAACTCCATCCGAAGCCAAAGGCAAGAACCAGGCGTCCAGATTGCTTGTCTTCCCTCGGGGAGCGCTTTATCCGCCTTCCTCCCCTTTGAGTAGGACCAGGCTGGCGAAGAGTCGAACGTCCAAGAGGCACATTCTTTCCAAAACTCCCAGCTGGCAAAGGCTCGACGTAAGCAGTGTCTTCTACGCCGATCGAGTTGTCTTGGAAGTCTCTCCCCCCACAAAAAAATTGTCCCTATTAAAGGCTGTCCCGTCCCTTCAGCCTTCTGGAGCACGGCAGTGAGAAGAAGCTGGGACCTGCATAAGAAGCGCCCAGAGACCTCAGTTCTGCTGCCACCTGAATTTCAGAAGGGGTCCAAGAGGGCCTTGGGCTTCAGCGCTTTGCCGCCCAAGCAAATCCCAGAGAGCAAAAAAGAAAAGATTGCATCCCCCACTCCCCAAGGAATCCCTGCAAGATTGGAGTCTGTATTCCCAGGGGCTCTTCTTCCAACTGCTGGCTGCTCTTCCCTTGATGACGGAGCCCAGCAAACTGCCCCGAAGCAGGAAAACAGAATCCTTTGCTGCAAGGAAGTTTGGTTTCCCTCCCGCCACCACCTCCCCTCCCTCCTATCTCTCCATGAAAAAGGAAACGGTTGTTTGTGCGGCCGGTTTTTTTGGTGAAAACTTCAGGGCGTAGCCGACTGCAAAACCGACAAGAGCCACTGCCACGGCCGTCCGATGTGAACAGGATGTGTTTCCTGAAAGGAAAAGTCAAAGACAGACTTCTAAAGTCCCGTCTCTTTCTCTCTCTCTCCCCTCCCTCCTCCCTTCCCCACTCACATCATCCCTCCCACCTCATTCCATGGCTGTCCTCCTTTTTCTCCCCTCCCCTGCTTCCCAGAAAGAAGATATTATCATTCGGTAATATTCTTATTTGGAAGAATCGGTTTGATGATAGTGGAGCCCTCAAGGATATCGTGGAAGAAAATAGATCTGGGGGGGGGGGGTGTATGGGTTTCCTTGGTGCTGTCTGAGTTTGGTGGTTTTATTTATTTATTTATTTATTTATTGGTTCGATTTATATGCCGCCCTTCTCTGGAGACTCAGGGCGGCTTACAATGTGTTAAGCAATAGCCTTCATACTTTTGTATATACCTGCTTAGTAGGGCTTTCGGGCCCCCTAAGCGATGTTCTTTTTTTTTAATACAAAGTCAGCTTATTGCCCCCACAATCTGGGTCCTCATTTTACCTACCTCGGAAGGGTGGAAGGCTGAGTCAACCTTGAGCCTGGTGAGATTTGAACTCACAGTAATTGCAGGCAGCTGGCAGCTAAGTGCTACTTAACAGCACTTGCAGGCAGGCGTTTCATGACTCCAAACTAGGTAACATCATCAGTGCTGGAAGGGAGTGGGATTTGCAAAGAGGAGGAAGGAGAAAAGGTGGAGGAAGAGGACTGTGGGGTCCTTGGTGCTCTCTGAGTTTGGTTGTTTCCTTGCAGATGTTTTATTACCCAGACTAGGTAACCCCATCAAAAAATAGATAGATCCTCCAAAATAGATCCTGCTCTGTTATTAATCCCTTTGGTTTGGGATTCAAAAGTTTTGGTCTCAACCCATCAAATCTAACTTGGGAGATTGAAGCACAAGAAATATGTGGTTCTCTTGCCAGGCGCACTCTTAGTTCAGTGCTAAGAATATTTCTGCTTTTTTTTTTTTCTTTTGCTTACTCCAACAAAAATAATCAGAATTGTTTTTCTTTTTCTGCACAATAATGCAATGGTTCGTTGGATGAGATGGAAGGATCCAGTAGGATTATACTTCCAGGAAAAAAATAGCATTTCGTAAATATATATATATATATATACGGTATTTGATTGCTTATTAGTAACCTACTGTATGACTATCATTAAGTGTTGTATCTTATGATTCTTGATGTATTCATTTTTCTTTATGTACACTGAGAGCATATGCCACCAAAGACAAATTCCTTGTGTGTCCAATCACACTTGGCCAATAAAGAATTCTGTTCTGTTCTGCTCTGCTCTGCTCTGTTCTGTTGTTCTGTTCTATTATTCTATTCTATTCTATTCTATTCTATTCTATTCTATTCTATTCTATTCTATTCTATTCTATTCCATTCCATTCCATTCCATTCCATTCCATTCCATTCCATTCCATTCCATTCCATTCCATTCCATTCCATTCTATTCTATTCTATTCTATTCTATTCTATTCCATTCCATTCCATTCCATTCCATTCCATATTTTCTATTCTATTCTATTCTATTCTATTCTATTCCATTCCATTCCATTCCATTCCATTCCATTCCATTCCATTCCATTCCACTCCACTCCATTCTACTCTACTATATTCTTTCTATATTCTGTTCTGTTCTGTTCTGTTCTGTTCTGTTCTGTTCTGTTGTTCTGTTCTGTTCTGTTCTGTTCTGTTCTGTTCTGTTCTACTCTACTCTACTCTACTCTACTCTACTCTACTCTACTCTACTCTATTCTATATATAAAGTCAGCCAGTTGGCCTTCATTCCCGTTGGGAGGACTAGAATTCACTGTCTCCTAGATTCTACATCAGGAGATGTTGAGTTCTAGTTCCACCAGCCACAGCCATGAAAACCAGATAGGTGACTTTCTCACTCTCTCTCAGCTCAACCCACCTCACGGGGTTATTGTTGCGGGGAAAATAGGAGGAGGAAGGAGCATTTGACCCAGAGGTGCTTTTTACAAGAGGCAACTGGACTTTCTGACTTTTTCTTTGAAGGCGTGTCGCTTCTCATCCAAGAAGCTTCTTCAGCCTCTTGAAAAAAAGCACCTTTGCGACAACCTTAACCTGGATGACTGAGAATCTCCATAGGCAAGGAGCATTTAAGTTATTTATAAAAATGTACCGTGTTTCCCTGAAAATAAGACCCTGTCTTATATTTGTTTTGAACCCTGAAATAAGCGCTTGGCCTTATTGCCATGCGCTCAAAAGCCCAATTGGGCTTATTATCACGGGATGTCTTATTTTGGGGAAAACAGGGTATCTATCAATCAATCAATCAATCAATCAACTATCTATCTATCTATCTATCATCTATCCATCAATCCATCCATCTGTCATCTATCTGTCTGTCTGTCCATCGGTCCATCATCATCTCTCTCATCTCTCTATATATATCCATCAATCCATCCGTCATCTATCTGTATCTATCTATCTATCTATCTATCTATCTATCTATCTATCTATCTATTTATCTACCTATCTATCTACCGTGCTTCCCCGAAAATAAGACCGTGTCTTACATTTTTTTTAAACCCTGAAACAAGCGCTTGGCCTTATTGCCACATGCTCAAAAGCCCGATTGGGCTTACTATCAGGGGATGTCTTATTTTGGGGGAAACAGGGTATAACCACGGGATATAAATGAATAAATTTCATAAGACAAAGTTGATGATTTGTAGAAGCAGCAGTCTTGCAAAGGCTCCCTAGGCATAATTTCCAGCTACTATTCAGTCAAAGACCTGACAATTAAGGCCTTGTCTCTGACACTCTTCTTCTTTTGTCAATTTCTGGGAATGGAGGGGGTGGGGGTTAGAGACCAATTGGGAATAATGCGTAGGCCTCCGGGATTTATTTTTTTTTAGAGCTCAGAAAACCTTGAAGTCCACCGAAGAGATCTTCGGTATGTCTTCCACCCTGCTGGTGATCCGACAGGATGAGCCTTTTCCTTCTCTTGTTCCTGTCTTCCCCTCGAGGGAAACAGGTGGGTTTGGGACGAAGTTGTTTGTCCTGTTTCGCTTTACAGAAAACCTTTTAGTTCTCTTTGCCCATTAAACAACAACAACAACAACAACAACAACATTATTATTATTATTATTATTATTATTATTATTATTATTATTATTTTTCTAAATTGAAACCTGAGCCCTGAAAATTAAGTTACCCATTCAGGTCACCGAGTCCTCTGTCCTTAACTTACAGCCATTCATTTAGGGACCATTCAAAGTTACGGCGGCACTGGGAAAAAAAGTGACTTTTTACACACTGACAACTGTTGCTGTTTCCCCACAATCACGTGATCAAAACTCAAATGCTTGGCAACCAGCGTAGATTTATGATGGTTGCAAGTGTCCCAAGATCCCACACCAAGAAGACTAACGACCAATCCTTTTGGAAATCTAGAAGTGTCCTTAGGTAAAGGTAAAGGTTCCCCTCGCACATATGTGCTAGTTCCCGACTCTAGGGGGCGGTGCTCATCTCCGTTTCAAAGCTGAAGAGCCAGCGCTGTCCGAAGACGTCTCCATGGTCATGTGGCCGGCATGACTCAACGCCAAAGGGGCATGGAACGCTGTTACCTTCCCACAAAGGTGGTCCCTATTTTTTTCTACTTGCATTTTTTTACCTGCTTTCAAGCTGCTAGGTTGGTAGAAGCTGGGACAAGTAAAGGGAGCAGCTCACCCCGTTACGCGGCACTAGGGATTTGAACCACTGAACTGCCAACCATCTTAGCCACTAAGTCACCGCGTCCCAACTGGCTCCTACATAAGCTGGTGGTAAATTAGCACTCCTGTTGACTGACAAGAGGACCATTTCGCAGGCTTCAATCATTTTCCTGGCTATTTTTGTACCTGCTCAGCCAACAATCTGAGTAGCTGCAAAATTGAACGCATGTCCTAAAAGGCTTTTCCCATTAAGATGGCTGAACTTGTCAAGAGGATCCACTTTCTTTGGCCGCAGAACCCTTTGTATAGAATGAACCCTTTAGAATGGCTTTTAATAAACTTTTCCCCTTTATTTGGCTTGGGAAATACACTGTCCAGCTCCCCCTTTCTGATTGACAAGCTCAGCATCTGAGCCACTGAGCCACCGCGTCCCCTTACTGCCTTACTTTTTATGAAGTTTTCCTCAACTCATTTCTTTCCAGATGTGTTAAAACAGCAATTCTCAAAATTCTTGACCAGCATAGTGAAGATAATGAGGTTGTGCCTTTGGCCAGGAATTCCGGAAGGTGGAATCTCAACAGATTAGGGCAGTGTTTCTCCAAGCTGTGGCAGCTTGAAGATGGCTGGACTTCAACTCCCAGAATTCCCCTGCCAGCATGGCGATCACATGACCATGGGATACTGCAACTGTTGTAAATATGTATGGATTGCCAAGTGCCCAAATTTTGATCACGTGACCGCAACGGTCATAATTGTGAGGACTGGTTGCAAGTCACTTTTTTCAGTGCCATTGTAACTTTGAAAGTTTCCTAAATGAATGGTCGTATGTTTGACTACCTGTAAACCCCTTTTTCTCTTCAGTGATCAGGAAAGAAACATCAGCTGCTCACCCGAGAATAAAATGTTTGTACATTCAGTCTAAAGTGACAAGTTTTGGTTCATTGTAGATGCAGCTTCAGAAGAACCACGGACAACTGGAGAACCTCCAACTCCAGCCCCGGAGTTGCTTATCAACGAAGTGAACGCAGACAATCCCTGGCTCTCGAGAAGACACGGAATATGTTGAGCTACTCTACCCAGGACAATTCTGGGAGTTAACATCCACCCATCTTCACGCTGCCAAACCTTGAGAGAAACACTGCTTTGTTGTTGTTGTTAGTTGCGAAGTCGTGTCCGACCCATTGCGACCCCATGGAAAACGTTCCTCCAGCCCTTCCTGTCCTCTACCATCCTCTGGAGTCCATTTAAGCTTCAGTGACTCCATCCAGCCACCTTGTTCTCTGCCGTCCCCTTCTTCTTTTACCCTCAATCGTTCCCAGCATTAGGCTCTTCTCCAGGGAGTCCTTCCTTCTCATTAGGTGGCCAAAGTATTTGAGTTTCCTCTTCAGGATCTGGCCTTTGAAAGAGCAGTCAGGGTTGATCTCCTCTAGGACTGACCAGTTTGATCGCATTGCCGTCCAAGGGACTCGCAGGAGTCTTCTCCAGCATCAGAGTTCAAAGGCCTCCATTCTTTGGCGCTCAGCCTTCCTTATAGTCCAACTTTCACAGCCATACATTGCAAGTGGGAAAGCCATCGCCTTGACTATATGCACTTTTGTTGGCAAGGTGATGTCTCTGCTTTTTAGTACGCTGTCTAGATTTGCCATAACTTTCCTCCCCAGGAGCAAGCGTCTTTTAATGTCTTGGCTGCAGTCCCCACATGGCTTTAATGGGTTCCAAACTGGGGAAGTTCTCCTTATGCATTGGGTGCTTACGCGTATGCCATTTTACGGGTTGATTTTGCGGTTCAAGATGCAGAATTCATACGGCAAAGAGGGTCAGCGTGCTCTTCTTTAAATGCAGAACAAAAGACAGCCATGTGCGCCCTTCCTCCACTGCATCTGGTATTCATTAGAAGAGCAAGCTGGAGTTGATGAAGGACAGATGTGAGGTAGAGTTCCAAAGATAAACTCAGGAAATTCTCCCAGTTTGATATAGGGGGAAGGGATGGACAGTTTATGGCTTTACATTTTTTTTCTCTCTCGCTCTCAAAAGCACCGAACGTAATATCTGAGTGAACACAATCATCCTTTGATGAGCCTGGGCAATGAAAAGAATGCCTGCTGAAGATCAAAACAAGTTCAAAAGTTGGATTCAGCCTTGGTCCTACTTAGAACAGACTCAACTGAAGCGAATGTAATAAGCGAGCCTGGCTAACTTAGATCCGTTGACTTAGTATTACGTCTCTGACCCTATGCCTTGGTTTGGACATCCCTTTAAGCCAGGGGTCTCCAAACTTGGCAACTATAAGACTTGTAGACTTCAATTCCGAGAATTCCTCAGCCAGTCATGCTGTCCACAAGTCTTAACCAGGGGTGGGCTGCTGGGGGTTCGCAAGAGTTCGGGAGAACCTCTAGGTAACATTCTGTGCAGTTCGGAGAATACCCAAATCACACTCCTGGCTGGCCCTGCCCCGCCGACCCCTCTCCGCCCCTCCCAGGAGTCCCCAAGTGGCCCATTTTGGATACAGGTAAGTGCAGGGTCCGTGCGGAGGTTTGGGGAGGGTGAAAAACGGGCCTACCAGAAATTCGGAAAGGGCCCGTTTCCGGCCTCTAGAGCCTGGCGAGACCATTTTCACCCTCCCAGAGGCCCGAGGAAAGCCTCTGGAGCCTGGGGAGGGCCATGGTGCAGGAGGCCAACTAGGCCACGCCCACCACGGCCACGCCCACCCAGCAACCGGGCAGAGAACCCCTTGCTAAAAGTTTTGAAGCCCACCCCTGGTCTTAACGTTGCTAAGTTCGGAGACCGCTGCTCTGAGCTATGGTTTCTAAAGAGGTCTCCTGTAAAAGGTCCAGTTCACACCTCCATCTTCTTGAAGGTCTTCATAGCTTGACTTGAACCATATGCCGTCTTCTTGCATTCTGTAGCAAAGCTGTCTGGGAGAACATTGCCCACCCGTGCATGAAGTTCCAAAAGGCCAGATACACATCAGACTTAAGCTATGGTTTTCAAAGAGGTCTTGTCTCCTGCATTTGGGCCAGTTGACACTTCCGTGTCCATGAAGGTCTTCATAATCTGACTGGGACCCTGTCCCTTCTTCTTGTACTCTGCAGCGAAGCCGTCTGGGAGAACATGGCCCGCATGTGCGTGAAGACCCAAAGGCTGGATGTTGCCAGAGTCTGCCTGGGGAACATGGGCCATGCGCGGGGAGCCAAGGCGTTGCGGGAGGCTGAACGAGAACCAGAGCAGGAAGCCAAGGTGGCCATGTTAGCCATCCAGTTGGGCATGCTGGTGAGTGAAAAGGCTTTTCTCAGATTTATCTATTCACTATATTTATATTGTCGATTGAAAGGTCGGCAGTTCAGCGGTTCGAATCCCTAGTGCCGCTTAACAGGGTGAGCTCGAGTGGTGAAATCCAATTTTTTTTACTACCGGTTCTGTGGGTGTGGCTTGGTGGGCGTGGAAGGGGAAGGATATTGCAAAATCTCCATTCCCACTCCACTCTGGGGCTAGCCACAGGTGGTATTTGCCAGTTCTCCGAACTTCTGTAAATTTCCGCTACCGGTTCTCCAGAACCTCCTGGATTTCACCCCTGGTGAGCTCCCATTACTTGTCCCAGCTTCTGCCAACCTAGCAGCTCGAAAACACGTAAAAAAATGCAAGTAGAAAAATAGGGATCACCTTTGGTGGGAAGGGAACAGCGTTCCGTGCGTCTTTGGCGTTGAGTCATGCCGGCCACATGACCACGGAGAGGTCTTCAGACAGTGCTGGCTCTCTGGCTTTGAAACGTAGATGAGCACCGCCCCCTAGAGTCGGGAACGACTAGCACATATGTGCGAGGGGAATTAAAGTCCACCAGGCTTACAGTTGCCAAGGTTGGAGACCCCTGGTGTACGGTATCCTGCCTAAGCAGGCGGTTGGACTAGAAGACTATTATTCTATTCTATTCTATTCTATTCTATTCTATTCTATTCTATTCTATTCTATTCTATTCTATTCTATTCTATTCATGTATTTCACTTTCATTTGGTTGGGCTGACTCTCGTGTCCAATGCACCCTGCACTCAGTGGCTTTTATCTCACTCTTGATTATTATCCCTGTCGGCTTTTTTTTTTTTTAATTTTAAAAAGTTTTTTATTTTGAACACATTAAAACAAAAGATAAACACACAACATTTATATACATATCACTTATTCCTTCAGCTATTTCAAGGTGATCCTTTCTTGCTATTTACATCTATTTACACATATTTTAACTTTTGTCTTATTCAACAATTATTTTCTATCTTTATTTCGTCTACATTGCACCTTGATCTCCAACATTTTCCCCCCCTCTCCTTTATTCCTCTTTCTCATTTTTCCTATTTTCCAACCATTCATACCATCTATACCACACTTTGTAATATTCTGTATCCTCTTTCTTCTTGAGTTCTTTTGTTAATTTGTCCATCTCTGCGCATTCTAAAATTTTTCTAATTAAATCTTCTTCTGATGGTAGGTTTTCCTTCTTCCAATTTTGCACATAGACTATGCAGGCTGCTGTCAGTATATGTAATATTAAATAATGTATTTCCTTGGTATAGTTTTCTATGGAAATCCCTAGTAGAAATTGCTCAGGTTCTCTCTTTATTGAATTCTGAATTATTTCCTCTATCCACTTTTTAACTTTAGCCCAAAATTTCTTTGCCACTGGGCAGGTCCACCAGAGGTGATAGTATGTTCCATAGTTACTCTTACATCCCTGTCCACTTTTTACGAGCCCAGATCCAAAGCCTTTTCCTTCAGCGTCAAACATCCAAAGGCCCGTTCAAGGATGACCACGTTTCCAAGCCCCATTTTTTTTTTCCCTGCTAGGAAATGGCTTCCGAGATAGCAGGGCCTTGAATTCAGTTGGCCGGTGTGGAGCCGTTTCCTAGAGCATCAGGAAAAGCAGGAGCTGGCCGTGTGGACGCCCCCTTGTTCTTGAAATGACCTGCAGGTCGGATGGCCTAGTGTTTTTTTTTTCTTTGCTTTTCTTTAAACATCCTGTTACAGTCATCATGATTCTATTTTGAGCGTGGAGGCTCTGCTCGGCTCCTCGGATTCCTCCTGTAATTAACCCCCTGCTAAAGTGTGGCGCTAAAGACACAGTGGCTAAGATGCTGAGCTTGTCCATCGAAAGGTCGGCAGTTCAGCAGTTCGAATCCCTAGCGCCGCATCACAGGGGGAGCTCCTGTGACTTGTCCCAGCTTCTGCCAACCTAGCAGTTCGAAAGCACATTAAAAAATGCAAGTAGAAAAAATAGGGACCCCCTTTGGTGGGAAGGCAACAGCGTTCCGTGCACCTTTGGCATTGAGTCATGCTGGCCACATGACCATGGAGACGTCTTCGGGCAGCGCTGGCTCTTTGGCTTTGAAACGGAGATGAGCACCGCCCCCTAGAGTCGGGAACGACTAGCACATATGTGCGAGGGGAACCTTTACCTTAAAGTGTCAGAATGCACAGTTTGAAAAAAGGGCCTCACTCCTCTTCCCTTCTAGGAGAATATTTGGGGCTCAGGGTCGAAATGAGGGGTCCTTGGTGCTCTCTGATGTCGGTTGCTTCCTTGCTGACGTCTCATGACCCAAAGGAGGTAACGGCATCAGTGCTAGGATAGATTATCTTAGCTGTATTGATTAACCTATATGCCATATCAAAGTACAAGGTTCAAACACGTATTACCAATAAAAAGTAGGTAACGGCATCCATGCTAGTAAGGGAGTGGAGCTTGCTCTCAATCCCCATTCCTGTTTCACACTGATAGTATTACCTAGTTTAGTAATGAAACGTTTGCAAGAAAACAACCAAGCTCAGAGACTAACAAGGACCCCTTATTCCTCTTCATTATAGTAGGATCTCAGAGAATGTTTTCAATACAGGCAGTCCTCGACTTGCAACCACAATTGAGACCAACATTTCTGTTAAGTCAGACATTTGTTAAGTGAATTTTGCCCCATTTCACGGCCTTTCTGGCCTCAGTTGTTAAGTGAGTCACTGCAGTTCATAGATTAAGTAACCAGGTTGTTCAGTGAATCTGACTTCCCCACTGACTTTGCTGGTCAGAAGGTCGTTAAAAGGGGATCGCATGACCCCGGGACACAGCGACGGTCATAAATATGAATCAGTTGCCAAGCTTCTGGATTTTGATCATGTGATCATGGGGATGCTGGAAAGGTTGTAACTGGGACAAATGATCCTAAGTCACTTTTTTCAGTGTCGTTGTAACTTTGAATGGTCATTAAACGAACTGTTGTAAGGTGAGGACTGCCTGTTCATGTGAAAGAAGAATAAAGATGACGACGACGACGACAATGATGATCAGAGGTGGTATTCAGCAGGTTCTGACCAGTTCTGGAGAACCAGTAGCGGAAATTTTGAGTAGTTTAGAGAACCGGTAAATACTCCCTCTGACTGGCCCCGCCCCCATCTAGTCTCTGCCTCCCGAGTCCCAGCTGATCGGGAGGAAATGGGGATTTTGCAGTATCCTTCCCCTGGAGTGGGGAGGGAATGGGGATTTTGCCGTATCCTTCCCCTGGAGTGGGGAGGGAATGGGGATTTTGCAGTATCCTTCCCCTGGCGTGGGGAGGGAATGGGGATTTTGCCGTATCCTTCCCCTGGAGTGGGGAGGGAATGGGGATTTTGCCGTATCCTTCCCCTGGAGTGGGGAGGGAATGGGGATTTTGCAGTATCCTTCCCCTGCTGTGGGGAGGGAATGGAGATTTTGCAGTATCCTTCCCCTGGAGTGGGGAGGAAATGGGGATTTTGCAATATCCTTCCCCTGGAGTGGGGAGGGAATGCAGATTTTACAGTATCCTTCCCCTGCCACATCCACCAAGCCATGCCACACCCACCAAGCCACGCCCACAGAACCGGTAGTAAAAAAATTTGAATCCCACCACTGATGATGATGACAATACAAGCAGCATCCCTCCCTTACCAGCTTTCTGGTCTCTGTTCCAGGAAGACGCTGAGCAGTTATACAAGCAGTGCCAACGATACGACCTCCTGAACAAGTTCTACCAGGCTTCGGACCAGTGGCAGAAAGCCATTGAGATAGCCGAGACCCAGGACCGAGTGCACCTGCGCACGACGTACTACAATTACGCCAAGCACCTGGAAGCCATCGCTGAGCGCAACTTTGCCATCACCTAGTAAGTGTTAGTAGGCTGCCATATGCCAGAGCTTGTCCAGATCTCACTCAAGACTCAATCAGACTCATTCTGGAGTGAGGGGGTCCTTGGTGCTCTCTCAGCTTGGCGTTTTTTTGCAGAAGTTTCATTACCCAACTAGGTAACATCATCAGTGCTAGAAGGCAGTGGGATTTGCAAAGAGGAGGAAGGAGAGAAGGAAGTGGAGGATGTTCTGTCCCCAACCCCACGCACACACACCAACAGACGTTCAGGAGTTAAAGACCAAACCAGCCGGCAAAATCCTTTTCCTTATGATAACGGAACTTGGCAACAACCTAGTGGCCTGTCAAAAGTTTATTATTTACAAAGAGGAGAGATAACTTCTCCCCACTTCTAATACATCAAAGGAAAACAGTTCAATAATTACGGAATTAAATCAAGTCCAGAGAAACTTCCAGCAAAGTCTTAAAGCAAAAGTCCGGCAATGCAGAATGGCATGGAAGCTTTCAGCTTTGTTCGTCACAAGGCTTGACTGGTCACCACGCTCCCTTTTATATCCTGTGGGGTGTGGTCCAGTGACTCAGCCTAATCTTGGGCACGCCCTTTCTTCTGTTGCGTGCGCTTATCTCTGCGACGCTGGCGTGGATCCAGCCAAGACTCATTACCCTCATCACTGTCCACCTGCGGCTGCGTGGAAGTGCTTGGCCCTGGCCCTATCTCTTGCCCTTCGGCGGACACCGAAGGCATTGCCAGAGAGGAGGGTCCTGGAGAGGGAGGCCTTGCCAACTCCTCTCCTTCACTCTCGGAGTCCTCTCCTGACGATGACACGGGCTCCGGTAACGGAGCCACAACAGAGGAGAACTGTGAGGTCCTTAGTGCTCGCTGAGCTTGGTGATTTTTCTTGCAGACGTTTCATTACCCAACTAGGTAACCTCATCAAAAAATAGATAGATCCTCCAAAATAGATCCCCCTCTGTTATTAATCCCTTTGGCTTGGGATTCAAGGGTGGGGTCTCAATGCATCAAAGCTAACTTGGAAAACTGGGGAGACATAAGCACAAGAAATATGTGGCTCTCTTGGGAATGGAGAGTGAGCAGGAACCAGTTGGTAATACTGGAAGAACAGGGGGTCCTTGGTGCTCTCTGAGCTTGCTTGCTTTCTTGCGGACATTTCATTACCCAACTAGGTAACATCATCAGTATTAGTAGGGAGTGCCATTTGCTGTCAGTTTAACCACTGAAGTACTTGTATGTATAGTATGATGAATGCTGTTCTTGTGAGAACTCAAAAATCCAAGGTGGTTGAATTGTAAATAGTCTCCCTTCTTTGTAAATACTCTTCATTCATTATAAATACCCTTCATTCGTTATAAATACGCTACATTCATTGTAAATACTCATCCTGAAACTAAACAGAACAGCTGGGTTTCTCCCCCCCCCACCTCATCATGGCTTTCTGACCAGTTTTTTCTTCCCGCACAGCTATGAAAAGTCTGACACTCATAAATTTGAAGTGCCTCGTATGCTTTCAGAGGATTTGCAAGCCTTGGAGTCTTACGTCAACAGAATGAAAGATAAGTGAGTATCCTCTTACCAACTCCAAGGGCCAGCCTATTGGCCAATGCTCAGAATAGAATAGAATAGAATAGAATAGAATAGAATAGAATAGAATAGAATAGAATAGAATAGAATAGAATAGAATAGAATAGAATAGAATAGAATAGAATAGAAAATATGGAATAGAATAGAAAATATGGAATGGAATGGAATGGAATGGAATGGAATGGAATGGAATGGAATGGAATGGAATGGAATGGAATAGAATAGAATAGAATAGAATAGAATAGAATAGAATAGAATAGAATAGAATAGAATAGAATAGAATTCTTTATTGGCCAAGTGTGATTGGACACACAAGGAATTTGTCTTTGGTGCAAATGCTCTCAAAGTACATAAAAAGACAAGAGACATTCGTCAAGAATCATAAGGTACAACACTTACCGTATTTTTCGGAGTATAAGACGCACCGGAGTATAAGACGCACCTACCTTTTTTGGTGAGGAAAAGAAGAAAAAGAAATCTCCCTCTGAGCAATTTTGCCTCCTTGCAGCAAACAGCAGAGCCCTGCGCAAAACAGCTGAGAGCAAATCAGCTGAGAGTCGGGAGGCCGATCCAATCAACTTGTGCTAATTAGGCTGTGCTGAAGCTGCAAGGAGCTGTTTTTTCTTGCTGCTTGCTGCAAGGAGGTAAATTGCTGGGAGGCAGAGGCCAAAGGGTGGGGGCCAGTGGGTGGGCGGGACTACATTCGGTGTATAAGACGCACGTAAATTTTCACCCCCTTTTAGGGGGGAAAAAGGTGTGTCTTATACTCCGAAAAATACAGTAATAATAGTCATAGGGTACAAATAAGTAATCAGGAAACAATATCACTATAAATCGTAAGGATACAGCATCAAGTTACAGTCATACGTGGGAGAAGATAGGTGATAGGAACGATGGGAAGACTAATAGTAATAGTAATGCAGATTTAGTGAATAGTTTGACAGTGTTGAGGGAATGATTTGTTTAGCAGAGTGATGGCGTTTGGGGAAAAAACTGTCCTTGTGTCTAGTTGTTCTGGTGTGCAGTGCTCTATAGTGTCGTTTTGAGGGTAGGAGTCGAAACAATTTATGTCCTGGATGTGAGGGGTTTGAGAAGCTGATTCTGCTCCTAACAGGTCGCCTTCGATTTACGGCCACAATCAGCCCAAAATTTCTGTGGCTAATTTCGAGACAGTCCTTAAGTGACTTCTGTCCCGTTTTACCACCTTTTCTTGCCACCGTCGTCAAGCGGATCGCGGCGGCTGTTAAATTAGTACCACGGCGGTTAAGGGAACCTGGCTTTTGCTCTCAGAAGGTTGTCGCCAAAGGGAATCACGCAATCCTGGGCCACTGCAACCATAAATATCACCCAGTTGCCGAGCGTCCAAATTTTTGGCGAGCATGGGGATGCAGCAACGGTTGTTAAGTGTTAAAAAAACGGAAGAAAAAGTCACTTTTTCCTGGGCTGTTGTAACTTTGAACGGTCACTAAATGAACGGGTGTAAGCCAAGGACTACCTGGGTTTGCCAGGAGGTTGAGCTGGAACTGCTAAATCCGTGTCTTTCCTCCCCCATGCAAGATTTGCTCCCGCTGCCTATTAACAGCTCCACCCTTTGTGAAGATGTCATCCATCTGGATTCAGATTGATTGGTTGGTTGATTGATTGATTGATCTCCACCCTCCCTCCTATCCTTTGTTTTTCCTCCTGCAGAGGTTTGTGGAAATGGTGGGCTCAATATCTAGAAGGCCAGGCCGACTTAGAAGCGGCTTTCAAATATTATGAGCTGGCTCAGGATTATTTTTCCATGGTCCGTATCCATTGCTTCCTGGGTAACATCCAGAAGGTAAGTTCGCTTTCTTTTAACAGAGTTGGAAGGGACCTTGTAGGTCATCTAGTCCAACCCCCCACCCAAGCAGGAGACCCTACACCATTTCTGACAGGCGGCAGTCCAGTCTCTACTTGAAAGCCTCCAGTGATGAAGCTCCCACAACTTCCAAAGTCAACCTCTGTTCCATGGGTTGGTTGTTCTCACTGTCAGAAAATTTCTCCTTATTTCCAGGTTGAATCTCTCCTTGGTCAGTTTCCATCCATTATTCCTTGTCTGGCCTTCGGGTGCCTTGGAAAATAGCTTGACCCCCTTCCTCCTTAAGAGTTCCAAAGGTGCTTTTTTTTCCAAGAGGCAACTGGACTTCCTTGGTTTTTTTCCTTGAAGACGTTTCGCCTCTCATCCAAGAAGCTTCTTCAGAACTGAAGAAAGCTTCTTGGATGAGAGGCGAAACGTCTTCAAGGAAAAAAAAACAAGGAAGTCCAGTTGCCTCTTGAAAAAAAAGCATCTTTGGGACAACCACGACCTGGATGACAGAGACTCTCCGTAGATGCTCCTTCAGAGGTGTCAGTGGGTGGTTCAAAGCAGAGAAAGAATTGGGGTTTTCTCTCTCTTTTTTTTCCTTCAGGCTGCTGAAATAGCAAACGCCACAGGCAATTGGGCAGCTTCTTACCACGTTGCCCGTCAGTACGAGAGCCGCGAGGACATCAAGCAGGCGGTGCACTTCTACACCCGGGCTCAAGCGTTTAATAACGCCATCCGTTTGTGTAAGGTACGGGCAACTTTCAAATGATCCCTGAGCTGCTGAGGTTACTATTGTAGACTTCCTGAGTTGTGCCGACTTGGCAAACTCCATCAAAAGGTGGGAGGTGGATGAGGCTGAAGACTTTTCAGATCAGGAGTGGGCTGCTGTAGGTTTGCAGGGGTTCGGGAGAACCTCTAGCTAAGATTCTGTGCAGTTCGGAGAACCCCCAAATCCCACGCCTGGCTGGCCACGCCCACCCCACCATGCCCCTCCCAGGAGTCCCCATGTGGCTCGTTTTGGATGCAGGTAACTGCAGGATGTGTTCAGGGAGGGGGAAAAATGGGCCTACCAGAAGTAGGGCCTCCGGAGCCTGGGGAGGCCGTTTTCGCCCTCCCAGAGGCTCAAGGAAAGCCTCCGGAGCCCGGGGAGGACAAAAACACCCACCCACCGCCATGGTAAAGGATGCCGACTAGGCCACGCCCACCATGGCCACACTCACCCAGCACCAGGCAGAGAACCCCTTGCTAAAATTTTTGAAGCCCACCCCTGCTTTGGATGTTCCTCAGAAGATGCCACCAAAACCCAACACAATAGCTGGGGTAGCCACAGGATCTTGTTCTTTTTGTCGAAGGAACAGATTACATCCCAAGTTCTCCCAGGGTTGCGACGTGTCTAGAAAAGGCATGGGACTTTTTATCATCCGACTCTCAATTACAGGCAGTCCTCATTCAGCGACGGGCTTCGTAAGCAACTCTTTGTTAGGACAGTGATTAAAAAGGTGACATTCCTCACATGTATGACCTTTGCTGGTTTGGAAAGCCGAAGGAAGATCGTAAGCACGGTGGCAGTTTTAGAAGAAAAAACATTGGAAAGAGCAAGGGCAAATCTCTACCTTTAACCACGAAAGGCCTGAAAGTGAGGTTTGTTTGTTTGTTTAAACCAGGAAAACCAGCTGGACGACCAGTTAATGAACCTGGCACTTCTCAGTTCCCCAGAAGACATGATCGAAGCTGCCCGCTACTATGAAGGAAGAGGAGAACAGATGGACCAAGCTGTGACGCTCTACCACAAGGTATCCCTTCACCCCAGGGTGGGTACCGAGTACAGAATATAACAGAGTTGGAAAGGGACTTTGGAGGTCTTCTAGTCCAACCCCTTGCTCGAGCAGGAGACCCTATACCTTTCCAGACAAACAGTTGTCCAGTCTCTTCTTCAAAACCTCCAGTGATGGAGCACCCACAACTTCTGAAGGCAAAGCTGTTCCACTGATTCATTGTTCTAACGCTCAGGAAATTTCTTCTTATTTCTAGGTTGCTTCTCTCCTTGATTACCTTCCACCCATTGCTTCTTGATCTGCCTTCAGGTGCTTTGGAGAATAGGTTGACACCTCCCCTCTTCTCTGCAACAGCCCCTCAGATATTGGAAGGACCCTTACCATGTCAACGCAAGTCCTTCTCTTAGATCAGAGGTCTTCAAACTTGGCAGCTTTAAGACTTGTGGACTTCAACTCCTAGAATTCTCCAGCCAGCTCTGCTGCCAAGTTTGAAGACCTCTGTTTTAGTTAGACAAGACAATTCCAGCAACCGTTAATCATAGGATTGAGCCTCCAGTCCCCTAATTGTCTTTGTTGCCCAGCCCTCTTTCTAGAGTCTCAAAATCTTTTTTTTTTTTGTATCATGGTGACCAGAACGGGACACGGCAGTGATTGAAACTAAAACAAATCCTGCATCGCCACGAAGGAACCTTCTCGAAGGAAGATAAGAGGCTGCTAAAAACTCAAAATCTCTCTTTTTTTCTCTCTCTCTCTTGACAGGCTGGACACTTGTCCAAGGCTCTGGAGCTGGCCTTTGCCACCGAGCAATTTGCAGCCTTGCAACTGGTTGCAGAAGATTTGGATGAGAAGTCCGACCCGACCCTCCTGGCTCGCTGCTCCAATTTTTTCATCGAGCATTCTCAGTACGAGAAGGCCGTTAAGCTGTTGCTCGCTGCCAAAAAGGTAATGTCGCATTTCCGGAAATAAGGGTCTGTTCTGCGAATTGAAAGCCTGTACGACAGTTTAGCTCCATCCAGATGGATGGATGGATGGATGGATGGATGGAAATAGGGATGGATGGATGGATGGATAGATAGACAGATAGATATGGTAGGTAGGTAGGTAGGTAGGTAGGTAGGTAGGTAGGTAGGTAGATGATAGATAGATAGATAGATAGATAGATAGATAGATAGATAGATAGATAGATAGATAGATAGATAGATAGATAGATACGGTAGATGATAGGTAGGTAGGTAGGTAGGTAGGTAGGTAGGTAGGTAGGTAGGTAGATAGATAGATAGATAGATAGATAGATAGATAGATAGATAGATAGATAGATAGATAGATAGATAGATAGATAGATAGATAGGCAGGCAGGCAGGCAGGCAGGCAGGCAGGCAGACATAGGGAGGGATGGACGGACGGACAGACAGACAGATATAGAGATGGATGGATAGATAGGGAGAGAGAATATATATATATGGAGAACATTTATCTTCCAACATTCATTCTCAGATACGGAAACATATGCCTGAAATTCTAGAATGGTTTTCTTTTCTTTTTTCCACCTTGTTCCTCTGGTGCGTTTTTTTAATGCCAGTTTTGTCACGTAATGCCACAAATCCTGCACTGATTAGAGATTTGGGTTCTTCTTGGTCCCAACAGCTTTGTGCTTTTTGGGGAAGCCTAGGGCAGAACAATTCCCTCCTCCCACCAGATGTTTAACTGAGTTGGCTCTTGCCTTCCTTCTATCTGTGTCCCAGTACCAGGATGCCTTGCAGCTTTGCCTGCTGCAGAACCTGACCATCACCGAAGAGATGGCGGAGAAGATGACCATCTCAAAGGATTCCAAGGAACTTTCCGAAGACTCCCGGCGGGAGCTCCTGGAGCAGATCGCCGACTGCTGCATGAGGCAGGGCAATTACCACATGGCCACTAAGAAATATACCCAAGCAGGAAACAAGCTGAAGGTAAGAAGGGGGGAGAAGGAGAGGCCTCAGCTCGTTTAATGGTCCTCGACCTACGACCACAATTGAGCCCAAAGTTTCCATTGCTAAGCAAAGCGAGGCTGCTTCAGTGACTTGCGCCCCATGTTATTGACCTTCTTTGCTGCAGTTGTTACTGAATCATTGCCGTTGTTAAGTGACTCATGTGGCTAAGTGAATCCTTCTTCTTCCCCCATTGACTTTTTGAACGATATCAGAGCCATAGTTTATACGTCCTCTTTAACAAACCTTGTTCTAGACAAATTTGTTTTATGGGGGTTGAAAGATGTAGTGCCTTATAAACATAACCGAAACACTCAGTATCTCTTGAGGTCTTTGCATCCTTCTTGCTTCCACTTGCTGGTGAACAAGCGGCTTCAATTCTACCCCCTTATGCTGGTCTGCGACCGTAATGATGATTAGATTTGATGCAACTCTACCCTTTTCGTTGTGTAGGCCATGAGGGCTCTGCTGAAATCTGGCGATACCGAAAAGATTGTGTTCTTTGCCGGCGTCTCGAGACAAAGGGAGATTTACATCATGGCTGCCAATTACCTGCAGACTCTGGACTGTCGCAAAGATCCAGAGATCATGAAGAACATCATCAGCTTCTACACCAAAGGAAGAGCTCTGGATCTCTTGGCTGGGTTTTATGATGCGTGTGCTCAGGTGGGTGAGGATCCCGCCTCAGATCCTCCACGCCAAACCTTCCCAACTTGGTCAGTTAGAAAAGAAAGACTCCTGGCCCATGATTAGCCAAAAATATGCTTTACTAAAGGGGATGCGGTGGCTCAGTGGCTAAGATGCTGAACTTGTCGATCAGAAAGGTTGGCAGTTCAGCAGTTCGAATCCCTAGCGCCGCATAACGGGTTGAGCTCCCGTTACTTGTCCCAGCTTCTGCTAGCCTAGCAGTTCAAAAGCAGATAAAAATGCAAGTAGAAAAATAGGGACCACCTTTGGTGGGAAGGTAACAGTGTTCCATGCGCCTTTGGCGTTGAGTCATGCTGGCCACAGGACCACGGAGACGTCTTCGGACAGCGCTGGCTGTTCGGCTTTGAAATAGAAATGAGCACCGCCCCCTAGAGTCGGGAACGACTAGCATATATGTGCGAGGGGAACCTTTACCTTTATATTTATTAAGTTTATACGCCACCCGTCTCACTATCCAAAATGCCTCCGGGCAGCTTACAATACAGGTATGTGCGAGGGGAACCTTTACCTTTACTCTTTTAACAGCAGAAGAGCCCGTTCCTCTTTCCTTCCTTGCAGGTGGAAGTGGATGAATTCCAGAATTACGAGAAGGCCTTGGGAGCCCTGACCGAGGCGTACAAGTGTATGTCCAAGGCCAAGACCCGGAGCCCAGTCGAGCAAGAGAACAAGCTTGCACACCTACAAAGCAAGATGACACTAGTGAAGAGATTTATTCAAGCCCGGAGGTGAGAGGGAGCCCTGAGGAGATTTTTACAGCAATTGTTTCTCAACCTTAGCAACTTTAAGATGGGTGGACTTCAACTCCCAGAATTCCCCAGCCAGCAGTGCTGTTTTATAGTACAGGTAGTCCTCAGATGAAGGCCACAATCTTAAAAATCTCCAATGATGGAGCACCTGCAACTTCTGGAGGGAAGCCATTCCACTGATTTAATTTTTCTGTCAGGAAATTTCTCCTTAGTTCTAGGTTGCTTCTCTCCTTGATTAGTCTCCATCCATTGCTTCTTGTCCTGCCCTCAGGTGCTTTGGAGAATAGCTTGACTCCCTCTTCCTTGGGGCAGCCCCTGAGATATTGGAAGACTGCTATCATGTCTCCCCTAGTCCTTCTTTTCATTAAATTAGACATACCCAGTTCCTGCAACCGTTCTTCGTATGTTTTAGCCTCCAATCCCCTAATCCTCTTTGTTGCTGGTGCATTTTTTTCCTCCCCTTCTAAGGCTTTACTCCGAGGACCCCAAAGAGGCCATCAGACAGTGTGAACTGCTCCTGGGAGAACCTGATCTTGACACCACCATCCGCCTGGGGGACGTTCTGGGATTCTTGGTGGATCATCATTTGCAGATGCAAGAATTCCAGATGGTGAGTGTCTCCAGGGCCCACAGGTCACTTAAATAATTCTTATTCAGCAGCACCCACAACCCTGTCCGTTGCTGTGGAACTGTACGGCTGCAGATACTGGCAGGACGACTTCATAATTAAATGCTTCTCCATGTTAAAAACTGTTAAACATTCCTAAAATATTATTCATTTTACTGTTTATGCCTGGCATTGGTTCGGGCAGTACATTTTAGCAATAGCACTTAGACTTATATACTGCTTTACAGTGCTTTGCAGCCCTCTCTAAGCAGTTTACAGAGTCAGCCTCTTGCCCCCAACAATCTGGGTCCTCATTTTACCCACCTCAGAAGGATGGGAGGCTGAGTCAACCTTGAGCCGGTGAGATTTGAACTGCTGAACTGCAGCTAGCAGTCAGCTGAAGTAGCCTGCAGTACTGCACTCTAACCACTGCGCCACCTCAGCTCTTCTAATTTTAATGATTCGCTTGAAATTTTGAGTGGTCGAAAAGTATATACTGCATAGGCAGCCCTTGAATTGGGACTGTAATTGAGCCCATCCTTTTGTTAAGTTGCGAGAGTCATAAAGCAGTCCTGATCAGACCCAATTTTATGATTTTGATGGCCGTCGTTAAGTGAGCCCCTTGTTCGCTATGGAGCGTTTTTAGCATAAGTAAAAAACAAACAAACATTGTAAATCAGTTGTGTGACTACGGGGTGCTGCAAAGGGCTATTAACGTGGACCACTTGCTGAACACTCAAAAATTCACAGTCATGTGATGTAGGGTGATGGACAGCAGAAGTTTAAATCTGGATCATAAGTCGCTTTCTCAAGGTCCATTGTAACTTTGGTTGCTAAGCAACCTGTACTTCTAATTTTCTCTATGTAAAAGGTAGGGAGATTTCAGATAGCATACAAAAGATCTCCTATTTGCCTTTTTTTGGATTTTTTAAATTTCTGAATCCCCAGGTGACTCTCTTATCCATCCTGAATAACTGTCCGTCATTGGCGACAGGACCTGGGGACGATGTATAAACACAGTCACCCGGGCCTTGCCGTGTTACCATTTGACAGGATTCTGGTACCTCTTTCTCTCCACCTGGATGGATTGGGAGAGAGGAAGTCGGAGGAAGCAATTATGTAGGGCCATCTGGAGAAGAGATGATTCACACGCTTCCAGCAGGAAGCGCCCACATGGCCCACTTTCAAACAGGGAAGCCAGAATTTACAGGCCAAAAGGAACTGCTCGTCTCAACCCCCCCAGGTGCTCTCTAGCGTTTGAGCGAAGAAGAGGCAGCGTTAAAATATGCAGCAAATTCAGCGTACAGCTATGTGTTTTCTTTTGTTTTGTTTTGTTTGCTATCTGTAGGAAGAGTTTGTAGAAAAACTATTACAATGAATGCTACCTCTTTCCCATTCCCATGGCTATCCTGGATTATGGATTGTTGTGTTGTTGTTAGTTGCAAAGTCGTGTCCGACCTATTGCGACCCCATGGACAATGTTCCTTCAGGCCTTCCTGTCCTCTACCATCCTCTGGAGTCCATTTAAGCTTCAGTGACTCCATCCAGCCACATCGTTCTGTCATCTCCTTCTTCTTTTACCCTCTGTCTTTCCCAGCATTAGGCTCTTCTCCAGTGAGTTCTTCCTTCTCATTAGGTGGCCAAAGTATCTGAGTTTCCTCTTCAGGATCTGGCCTTCTAAAGAGCAGTCAGGGTTGATCTCCTCTAGGACTGACAGATTTGATGGCCTTGCAGTCCAAGGGACTCGCAGGAGTCTTCTCCAGCACCAGAGTTCAAAGGCCTCCATTCTTTGGCGCTCAGCCTTCCTTATGGTCCAACTTTCACAGCCGTACATTGCAAGTAGGAAAACCATCGCCTTGACTATGCACACTTTTGTTGGCAGGGTGATGTCTCTGCTTTTTAGTATGCTGTCTAGATTTGCCATAGCTTTCCTCCCCAGGAGCAAGCCTCTTTTAATTTCTTGGGATTATGGATTAAGTTGCACAAATGCTTTTATTATTGTTCTTGTGTAGGCCTTCACTGTGAAGAAATTGCTTGATGTGAAGAAATTGCTTGATGGGAGTTGTGCAAATTGTAAATGAACATGGATGTTTAACTTAAAAAAAAAACCACCCCCAATTCCATAGGTTGGGTTGGAAACCGATGCATGCATTATTCGCCTGTTGTGTGAAGCCAGGCGATTGCCGATTGCTCTACAAACCATGGCTTAACTCAATGTCTCTTTGTGAAAAAGAACAGCTCCGTTGTTGACAAGAGAAATCTCAGCTAAACACACTACAGGTGGTCCTCAATGTACGACCACAATTGAGCCCCAAATTTCTGTTGCTAGGCAAGACAGTGATTAAGTGAAATTTTGTCCCATTTTATGACCTCTCTTGCTGCAGCCGTTATGCAAATCACTGCAGTTGTTAACAACACAGCTGTGAAAAGAATTTGGCCTCCCCATGGACTTTGCTTGTCAGAAGGTCAGCAAAGGGGAATGGCGTGACCCCAGGACAGTGCAACCGTCATAAATATGAACCAGTTGCCACGCATTCCAAATTTTGATCACGTGATCCTGGGGATGCTGCAACGGTCATAAGTGTGACAGTCATAAGTCACTATTTTCAGTGCCGTTGTTACTTCGGTCACTCAACAAATGGTTGTAAATTGAGGACCACCTATATTAATCCAGGGGTCCCCAACCATGGCATGCCAGTAACCGGTCCACACAAATAAGTGAAGCCCCATCCGTGGGATGGAGGCAGTTATGCAAAACCACACCTCCTCCAGTCCACAGAAAAAACTTTCTCCATGGAACCAGTCCCTGGTGTCCAAAAGGTTGGGGGCCATTGTATTAATGATAAATAAATAAATAATAACAACAACAACAACAACAACCCTAACGTCATTTGGAACACAACATGACAGAGATCACGGTTGTCGAGAATGAGACCCATTATCATTGAGGCCCTTGGTACCATGTCCAAGAATTTTACAAAACACATCAAGAAATTGCAGCTTCCTGCAATAACACCAGCGGAAATGCAAAAAACTGCGCTACTCGGATCATCGTAAATTTTAAGAAAGTACTTGGTTGATACCTAGAACGCTGGCAGCAACCCATATCAACCATTAGCACCAGTCAGTGGTAATTGTGATGCATTTTTGAATGTTCAGTTGACTTGAGTGTCATGTTTAATGAATAAAGTAAATAATAATAATAATAATAATAATAATAAATGGTTGATGCCAAGGACGCTGGCAGCAACCCGTATCAACCATTAGCACCAGACAATCGTTATTTATGACACATTTTTAAATGTTTAGTTGACTGTGTTTATTTTTAACGAATAAAAAGATAATAATAAGTTGGCCGAGGCATCTCCAGCTGCTTAAGTTTCCTGGGTTGGGCTCAGATCGTAGAACCACCTGTGAACGCCATCCCTTCTTTTTTCATCAGGCCTATCGGTACCTGGAGGAAATGCGGAAGAAAATCCCCTGCGTGAATCTCAACTACTACGTGAACCAGCAGACGGTCGAGGCAGTGCACCGAGGGCTGGGCATCCCCCTCGGCCGAAACACCGCTTCGGAGAGAGTTCGCCACAACAGCGTGGAGGACAAGGAGATCGAAGAAGTGGCCGATGAGGCAGAGCCCTCCTGAACGGCTCTGCGAGGACTTTGGAGGCACAGCGCCCGCATTTCGGGTATGGTGAGGAGAAAGACAAATGGACTCATCAGCCTTGCTCTGTAATCTTTGTGATCCAGTCGATCCTTGGAATCTGGGAGGTGTTCGGCATTCCACAAGGGATGTTTTTACATCCCTTTTAAAATATTCCGACACGGTTTCGAAGGTATCTTCTTCATATTCGTATTAAATATTTTAGATACACAACTCACTTGTGTCTTTTTGTGCGGCCTTAAATCTGAAGAACAAGAGGTTGGGAATGGCCAGAAGAGTAATACAAAATGGCAGGCGTAAAGTTAATTCCAGGCAATCTTAAAAGGCTCCAGTCTAGGTCGATCCACTGGGATCAGAGATTTAGTCTTCTGAGTTTTTGGACTCATGCTTGGAGCTCATCCTCGGGGAACTTCTCTCTACCGGAACGTGTGCTTTGGGCTATTCTATGTGTAGTATTTATGTGGTACCTGCTTACGTGTGGCTTCTTATTGGTTGATTGGGGTGTCAATAGCCGGCTATTGGCTCTTGTTTCCTTGTGCTGCTGAGTCCTTGATTCCTACATAGATAGAGGTAAAGATTCCCCTTGCACATATGTGCTAGTCGTTCCCGACTCTAGGGGGCGGTGCTCATCTCCGTTTCAAAGCCGATGAGCCAGCGGTGTCAGATGTCTCCGTGATCATGTGGCTGGCATGACTAAACGCCAAAGGCACACAGAATACTGTTACCTTCCCACCAAAAGTGGTCCCTACTTTTCTACTTGCATTTTTTACATGCTTTCGAACTGCTAGGTTAGCAGAAACAAGTAATGGGAGCTCACCCCGTCACACGGCACTAGGGATTTGAACTGCCAAACTTTCGATCCACAAGCTCAGCATCTTAGCCACTGAGCCACCACGTCCCTACTGGCTCCTACATAAGCCGGTGGTAAATCAGCACTCCTGTTGACTGACAAAGAGGACCATTTCGCAGGCTTCAATCATTTCCCTGGCTATTTTTGTACCTGCTCAGCGAACCATCTGAGTAGCTGCAAAATTGAATGCATGTCCTAAAAGGCTTTTCCCGTTAAGAAGGCTGAATTTGTCAAGAGGATCCACTTTCTTTGGCCGCAAAACCCTTTGTACAGAAAGGGCCCTTTAGAAAAAACAGCCTGTCCTGGCTCAGAATGGCTTTTAATAAACTTTTCCCCTTTTTTTGGCTTGGGAAATACACTGTCCAGCTCCCGCTACGTCAACACCCAAGGCAGGCATCATCAATTCCTACTCGGAAGCAAATGTGTTTTGTTTTCCTCTGTGAAAATGTCCGGCAGTTCTAAAACTTTGCTTTTGACTTTCAGTAAATTTGGCCGAGACCATAAATAACTAGGACTAAATTTACATGTCGGTTAGTAACAGCATCCGTCGGTTCTAAGTGCCACGCTAAGCCCAGATGTCTCTGTCTTTCCAGCTCGGTGCCCTTTGTCCCGTTCTCCTAAAAACCTGGGGACATTTGCATCCGTCAGCTTTTTAGGGAGCTCCTTCAAGCTTTTTTTTCAGGTTTTCCATCAGTAGCAGATTCTGCAGCGCTAAATGTCTGCAATCGCCATCTGGGTCCTTCTCCGCGACATCTATTAAAAAAAAATAAAAATAGGAAGAGGCAGAGAAGAGAGAGAGAAAAACCGACTTGAGGAAATTCCTGTAAAGCATTAGTTGAACTGTCAAGCGGAGGAACAATAAACGGAAGCTAAGCTGGATATGAAAAGGGTTTTCTGCGTTGGAGACCGCATTTTATTTAGCAACTTTTATTACATTGTGTTCTTCCACTTACAACCGTGCTTTCTTGGCACGAAGATCAAAAAATTTCTATTTTTTACACACAACAGATAGTCCTTGACGTATGACCACAATTGAGCCCAAACTTTCTGCTGTGAAGTCAGACGTTTGCTAAGTGAGTTTTGCCCCGTTTATGACTTTTCTTGCCACAGTTGTTAAGTGAATCACCGCAGCTGATAACTTAATAATCCAGTGGTTAAATGGATCTGGCTTCCCCATTGACTTTGCTTGTCAGGAGGTCGCAAAAGGGGATCACGTGACCCAGCGACGGTCATAAATATGAACCAGTTGTCAAGCCTTTGAATTTTGATCACATGCTCATTGGGAATGCTGGAACGGTCGTAAGTGTGAAAAATGGTCACAGGTCACATTTTTCAGTGTCGTCGTAACTTTGAATGGTCACTAAATGAACTGTTGTAAATTGAGGACTACCTGTATTCTCCCTAGCCACGTGGCTGAGTATTTATATTTATATTTCATATTTCTTAATCGCCAACTCCCTCCAAGATTCTCTTGGAAGACATCCGAGAGGTGAATGGTGGACTTCTACTTTTGATCACCCAGCGGTGCTTTTTTTAAAATAGTAGCTGATGACCTGGCGCTGCCTGGGTATTTTTTCATCCTAATCTCCCGTGCACACGAACCCCCCCCCCCCCCGGGTCCATTTTGGGTCTAGTAGGCCTCCCTGCAGCCTTCTGTGAGCCAAAACAGGCTGCGGGAGGGCCGCACCACCCCGTGCCCCGTTTTTGGTCCAGTACTCCCTACCTGCAGCCAAAACGGGCCACAGGGGGCTAGCACCACATACCCCTGTGCTCCCCCCACCACTGCGCAGCAGAGACCCGAATATCAGGTGGCCAGCGGGAGGCGCACGCCCATCCGCAGTTGAGCTGAGCTGGGCTCTGTGTGCCACCTGCATGCCAGCACACACACACACACACACACACACCAAGGGGTGTTAGGGGTGTCTTACCCCCGTAGTATTTTTTTCCAGAGGGTAAGTCATCTGTGTACCAAGTTTGGTTGGAATTACTCAAGGCGTTCCAGAATTATGCTGGAACAAGCATACATACATACATCCTTTTTTATATATGTAAAATAATAATAATAATAATAATAATAATAATAATAATAATAATAATAATAATAATAATAATAATAATATAAGAAAGAAGATAAGAAGAAGATACATCAAGTCTGCAATAAGAATCGCGAAACAGCCTTCCACAACCTCAGCAGAGCTTCTTCAGCTACGAAAAGAGAGATGGACTCCTTTGAATGATGGGGCATAAATAGTCCTTGGATATACACACCAAAATAACCTCACAAAACCCATATATTATACAGCACTGAATCCAATTCTTTTCTCCCCACCCCACCCCAGAGATCAAAATATGGGGAACTGAGTTCCCACTGCCTTTCCCCACAATTGTAAACGGTTAAAAACTAGGAGAGTTTTCTGCAATTTTGAAGGAGGAAGCAGGTGGAAAATTTTACAGTGTAATCCATGACACTTTAAACAAAATACAGAAAAAAATCCCCACCCCTTTTCAGGTTAAACTCCAGTTCAGCCCATGTTCATGAGATGGCCTCACCTACTTTTAACTTCATCGCTGCAAGACTGTTGACCCGTTCCCTCAATCTTGGGTTACAGGCCATATCTAAGACAGCTGAAGTTTGGCCAAGGATTGGTGCTTTGAATGCTATGCAGAAAACCTAAGAGAAATCAAGATGATGGAGGTCTATGGAGATTCTCGGTCCTCCAGATCATGGTTGTCCCAAAGATGCTTTTTTTTCCCCCACGAGGCAACTGGACTTTCTGGTTTTTCTTTGAAGGCGTTTTGCTTCTCGTCCAAGAAGCTTCTTCAGCTCTGAAGAAGCTTCTTGGGTGAGAAGCAAAACACCTTCAAAGAAAAACCAGAAAGTCTAGTTGCCTCTTGGAAAAAAAAGCACCTTTGAGAAAGGATGATTGATGTCTCTCTACTCTTTACCCACAAGGATGCAGAAGCCACCATGAAATGCAACTTCATCTGCTCGAGTTCTGCACGAGACAGCTGTTGGTAGGAGGTTTGGGGGGAGGAGCAGCTCTCTGTGTGTGTGTGTGCGTGCAGCCTGGCATCTTTGTTCCTGATCCGCATGCAAAGTGGAAATCAGGATATGAGACCAGCAAAGTCCCCAAAAGTGTGAGGATATCCTGTGCGCATAAGTTGAGCGCTCGACTCCAGCCACCAGGTCAGGCTGGGTACATGACTCACTCCCACAGCCCCGCTCTGTTGCTGAAGTGGGCAGGAGACTTTGAGAACCGGAGCTAAGGGTACATTAAAGGCCATCATGTACAAGTGCCCCCAAATTACGTCAAAGTGCTAAACAAATTAACATTTTTTTTTCAATGCTAGGGACCAGCTTGGACCTCAACTGAAGGGCAATCAAACCTCGGAACCTCTGAGTACAGATTTATTAAAGGTAAAGGTTCCCTTCGCACATATGTGCTAGTCATTCCTGACTCTAGGGGGCGGTGCTCATCTCCGTTTCAAAGCCGAAGAACCAGCGCTGTCCGAAGACGTCTCTGTGGTCATGTGGCCGGCATGACTCAACGCCAAAGGCCCATGGAACGCTGTTTCCTTCCCACCAAAGGTGGTCCCTATTTTTCTACTTGCATTTTTTTTTTTTACGTGCTTTCGAACTGCTAGGTTGGCAGAAGCTGGGACAAGTCACGGGAGCTCACCCTGTTACACGGCGCTAGGGATTCGAACCACTGAACTGCCGACCTTTCTATCGACAAGCTCAGCATCTTAGCCACCGCGTCCCTTGTATAATACATACAATAAATACAGATTTATTAGGCGTGTCATATTGGCACATCTGGTGAAAACCCGACTCTGAAAGTCCCGTGGTTTTCACTACCCAAATTAAAAGTCAAAGTTCTTTCCCCCACAGTCCGCATGTCCATCACATGATCCAATCCGGTCACAGACCCAACCCCAGTTGGTTCCAGTCTACGCCTCCCCAGTACCTGGTGAAATTGTCCTTGGTTCCCAGGAGAGAGAATTTTATTTTGGCTACAAGTCCCCTTCTATCTCTATCCCCCCCCCCTTCCATTTCCACAGCTCCAACCAGCCCTGCTATGGCAGCCCTGAAGATACTCCAAAATGGCTTCGGGGTCGAGAGCAGGAAGCCCTATTTATAAATCTTAACACTCCCCCCACAAGACAAAAACTCTTCCACCCAGATCATCTAAATGCCCCGTTTTTGCCCCGAGTTTTGACTGGCCCAAAATGCAACTCTTGCTCCTTTCAGCTCAGACGCAGACTTAAGATATTGCTGACTCGGCGAGATCGGCCCGGAGGAGGAGGAAAACGGCTCGTCGTGTCATGGGAAAGGAGGGCTCTCGGTGGCCTCTTCCCTTTTAAGGGCACAGGACATGGGCTCCCGAGGCAAGGATCAAAGGACTGGCTTTGTCAAACGTTGCTTCCTCTCCGTACTCCGTCCCCCCCCGTGGGAAGCCGTCTTGCTTCCTGCTGATTCTTGGCATCTCACCCTTCAGGAGGGACGAGGTGGTTCAGGTCTCGTGCTTGGTGACCTTCACGGAAGATCCCATCGTCCATTGCCTTCCAGAGCGGGCTGTTTTCTCCTCCGCTCTGGAGCGCCAGGAGAAACCAACCAGCTTAGCTGGATGCGCTTAAACTTGCTATCCATTCCGAGAAAGCAGGCTTCTGCACAGCATCAAACTGGGCCCTCCCAACTGTGGGGTCAGCAAATCACAAGATCAAACTTGCGTTTATTGCAAACGGTAGCTTTGCAATACGGGATCAAAATGGCTCCTTTGGCAAAGTCTGACGGCTTGTGGAAATATACCTCGGCTGTGCTTTGTAGGTACAGGGGTTCTGCAACCTTAAAACACTCAAAAGAGCCATTTGGACCTGTTTCCCACAGAAAAGAAAACACCGGGAGTCACAAAACCTGGATGAGCGTGGCCAACTCGTCACTCCCACCCAGTCACATGACCCAATAAGCCGTGCCTTCCCAGGTTTTGTGGCTCCCGGTGTTTTCTGTGGGAAATGAGTCTCTCTCTCCCTCCCTCCCCTTCTCTCTCTCATTTGTTTCCCTCTCTTTTCCCTCTTTCTTATTCGCTCCCTCCAGCTCTCTCTCATTTCTATCGCCCTCTCTCTCTCCCCTTCTCTCTCTCTCTCTCTCTCATTTGTTTCTCTCTCTTTTTACTCTCTCTTTCTCTCCTTCCCTCATTTTCTCATTTCTCTCTCTTTCTCCCCTTTTCTCTCTCTCTCTCTCGGTGGGCAGGAGGGGTCAAAAAGCCGCATGTAGCTCCGGAGCCGCAGGTTGCCGACACCCACTATAGGACAAGCTCAGATATTTTGCATCTCCGTGAAATCAGAGCCACTGCAGGGAGGGTCTTCTCCACTACATACAGAGCGTCCTCAACTTACAACAGTTCATTTAGCAACCCTTCCAAGTTACAATGGAACTGGAAAAAAAGGAATTTATGGCCATTTTTTCACACTTAATGACCAATGCAGCATCTCCACGGCTTCGTGTTTTACATTCGGATGCTTGAACAGGTGACTCACAAATGTACGACGCTTGCCATCTCCCCGGGGTCACGTGATCCCCTTTTGCGACTTTCTGACACGCGAAGTCCAGATTCACTTAACAACAGTGTTACTAATTTAACAACCGCAGTGATTTGCCTAACAACGGTGGCGAGAAAAAGTCGTAAAACGGGGCAAGACTCACTTGAACGAATGTCTCAACTTAGCCACAGAAACGTTGGGCTCAATTGCGGTCGTAAGGCGAGGACTACCTGTATCATGGCCTCGGAACTCCTGGACCAAGCCAAGCTTGTTGAAATCTCCTTTCTACCGATCTTCTGGCAGATGGCAGAGTTTCTAATTCTGGCAAAAATGTTCCTCTCCCAGACGCATCTCCTTCCTGTCTCAAGGTTTAATTGCTTCACTCTACTGCCGTCTCCGGCTCCCTTTTCAACAGCAGCTACTTTCAGCATTCTTTAAGAAAAAGGTTAGCCAAGATACTTTTTAAGAAGTGCATTCAAACTCCAGTTTCTCATCCTTGCATTTGCACACACCAACTGCTTTGGTCAGGCTGAGGACCTGTATAACTGCACGAGTCAAAAACAGGGCTGTGATCTCTCTTTTTGACTTGTGCAGTACAGATCCCTCGCATCCTGGACATAAACAGTTTCAACTCCTACCCTCAAAACGACGCTATAGGGCACCACACCAGAACAACTAGACGACACAAGGACAGCTTTTTCCCGAACGCCATCACTCCACTAAACAAATAATTCCCTCAACACTGTCAAACTATTCACTAAGGCTGCATTACTTTTACTATTAATATTCTCATTGTTCCTAGCACCCATCTCCTCCCATACATTACGACTGTATGACTGTAACTTGTTGCTGTATCCTTATGATTTATATTGATTGTTTCCTAATATGATTCGATTGCTTATTTGTACCCTATGACTATCATTAAGTGTTGTACCTTAGGATTCTTGACGAATGTCTCTTGTCTTTTTAAGTACACTGAAAGCATATGCACCAAAGACAAATTCCTTGTGTGTCCAATCACACTTGGCCAATAAAGAATTCTATCATCTATCTATCTATCTATCTATCTATCTATCTATCTATCTATCTATCTATCATCTATCTACCTACCTACCTACAGTATCTATCTATCTATCTATCTATCTATCTATCTATCTATCTATCTATCTATCTATCATCTACCTACCTACCTACCTACCTACCTACAGTATCCATCTATCTATCTATCTATCTATCTATCTATCTATCTATCTATCTATCTACCTACCTACCTACCTACCTACCTACCTACCTACCTACCTATCTATCATCTTAGCAATGCCGCTGATCACAATGATTTCTTTCTAGCAGTTGTATCAGGTTGGCACTGAAAATGAGGCGTGCCTATCTAAAGCTTCAACAAACACACCAAAAACTTTGTAAAGCTCTCCTTTCCAACAGCCCGGCTTTTCCCAGCTTCTTCTCACCTGCCAGCCAAGCTTGAGTCTCTAGAACTTCCTCCGTCATGTCGTCCAGAAGGTACTCAGCAGGTACACTGAGGAGTATGGAGGAGACTGAAGACAGAAGACCATGCCGCACGTATCTGCAGAAGGAAGAAATGCCCTGGTGAATGCATGCAGGAATAGCAATAGACTTATATACCGCTTTACAGTGCTTTATAGCCCTCTCTAAGCAGTTTTACAGAGTCAGCCTCTTGCCCCCAACAATCTGGGTCCTCATTTTACCCACCTCGGAAGGCTGAGTCAACCTTGAGCCAGTCAGGATCGAACTCCTGGCAGTTGGCAGTGTTAGCCTGCAATATTGCACTCTAACCACTGCGCTACCGGGAAAGAGAATGAGAAAGGGAATTGAGGGAGGGAGGGAGGGAGGGAGGGAGGGAGGGAGGGAGGAAGGAAGGAAGGAAGGAAGGAAGGAAGGAAGGAAGGAAGGAAGGAAGGAAGGAAGGAAAATGAGTAGGAAAGGAAGGAAGGAAGGAAAATGAGGAGAAGGAAAAGAAGGAAGAAAGGAGAAGGAAGGAAGGAAGGAAGGAAAGGAAGATCAATAGCATATACCATTTCACAGCCCTCTCTAACTGGTTTACAGAATCAACCTATTTCCCCCAACAATCTGGGACCTCATTTTACTCACCTTGGAAGGACGGAAGGCTGAGTCAACCTTGAGCCTGGTGAGATTTGAACTGCCAAATTGCAGGCAGCCGGCAGCCAGCAGAAGTAGCCTGCAGTACTGCACTTTAACCACTGGGCCACCGTGGCTCATTTTCCTATGCAATGGACATGAATCTGTTTTGCAGCTCCGCTCATTTTATTTTGCTGCTGAGAACACCAGCCCAGTGCCTTGATGTCTATTCTGCATTCTAGAGAACCGAGCTTTGGACCTCTGTGTCGAAATCTTCATTTTTAACTCTCTTACAGAGTAGGAAATATTACAACACCCACAAGTTACAATAAAGCAGCTTTCCTAAGTGATGCACCCATTATGAACAATTCCAAACAAAAAAAGGAACAGAGATTCCAAAAAAACCAGTCTACGTTCTCTTGACTTTTATGGATGGAAACTAATCAAGGAGAGAACCAACCTAGAACTAAGGAGAAATTTACTTAGAGTGAGGACAATTAATCAATAGAATGAGTTGCCACCAGAACTTGTGGCTGCTCCATCACTGGAGGCTTTTAAGAAGAAATTGGACAGCCATTCGTCTTGAAATGGTATAAGGCAGTGATGGCTAACCTTTTTGCCGTCGCGTGCCAAAAGTGTGGGGGAGCGCGGGCGGGGTTGCATGTGCCCCCACCCATAATTCAATGCGCCCCGCGCATGCACGCACAACCCCGCCCACGCTTTTGGCACGTGATAGCACAGTGGGCCCGGTAGGCCTGTTTTTCACCCTCCCCAGGCTCCAGAGGCTTTCTGGGAGGCTGGGGAGGGAGAAAATGCCCCCCCCCGAGGCCCTCCGGAGGCTGGAAATAGCTTGTTTCCCAACTTCCGGTGGGCCCGAAAATCAGCTGGTCGGCTTGTACATTTGCGCTGGAGCTGAGCTAGGACAATGCTCACATGCCCCCAGATATGGCTCCACGTGCCACCTGTGGCATGCGTGCTATAGGTTTGCCATCATGGGTATAGGGTTTCCTGCTTGAGGTTGGACTAGAAAACTTCCAAGGTCCGTTCCATAACACTTGTTATTCTGTTATTTTGACTTTTGTAAAAACTAGAGGAGGGTAATATGACTTCAAATTTTATTTATTTATTTTTAAATTTGTATGCCGCCCTTCTCCCTGAGGACTCAGGGCGGTGAACAGCCAAGTAAAAGCATAAACTACAAACATTAAAATACAATTAAAAAGATATATATAAATTTGGCCCCATGATTAAAAACAATAACAAACAATTAAAACCATTTTAAAAAGTGTTAGGCCAGCCCGGCTTGCTGGAAAAAGAAGGTTTTAAGGGCACGGCGGAAGGCACCGAGGTCTTGGATTCTCCTTATCCCTGGGGGCAGCTGATTCCAGAGAGTAGGTGCCCCCACAGAGAAGGCCCTCCCTTCTCTGTTTCCATGCTCAGTGCTTTAGTGAAGATTGGAAAGCCAAGAACAGAAAATTAGGCCAAAGTGAGACACAACTACATCATTCCGTCCCACTGGGCTATTGGTTTTTCATGTACTTTTCAAATTCATCTAAGTCAGTGTTTTTGCTAGCTGGGGAATTCTGGGAGTTGACGTCCAGCCATTTTAAAGTCCCCCGAAGTTGAGAAACAAAGATTTTAAGTGTTCACAAAAACGTACGTGTCGGTGTGGAAACGCAGAGCCCAGACAAACTCCAGTAATGCCTTTCCCATTGCAGGTGTTACCTGCCCAAAAAAAGAGGAAAAAAAAACATAGAAGAAAATCCAGGTGAGCAAGAGGAGAATCTCAAAGAGATGCAGATAATGGAAAACGGAGATGGTCTGAGTCATCAGACATTCTGAGATAGGAAAACCAAAAGAATGATAAAGTTAACAGGAAGAAAAGGCTTCAGCTGCTATTTAATCATACAGCAGTTGAGATGGGCCAATTCTGCTCTACCTAAGGCCTTGGTTTCAGGCAACAGGCGTGCCCAGAGGTGGATTTCAGCAGGTTCTGACCAGTTCTTGAGAACCGGTAGCGGAAATTTTGAGTAGTTCGGAGAAGCAGTTGTAAAAATTCTGACTGGCCCCGCCCCCATCTATTCTCTGCCTCCCAAGTCCCAGCTGATCGGGAGGAAAGGGGGATTTTGCAATAACCTTCCCCTGCCACACTCACCAAGCCATGCCATGTCCACAGAACCAGTAGTAAAAAAAATTGAAATCCACCACTGTGGCAGGCACAAGTGTATAACTTAGCTGATTGGAAACTTAATTTGGCGTGCGGGCTTCGTTTATTGTGTGATTCCATGCGTTGCGCAGGTCTTAAAAAAATGAATTAATTGCCCCCCATTTTCCCCTCAAAGCAGGGGTGAAATCCAGCAGGTTCTGACAGGTTCTGGAGAATCGGTAGCAGAAATTTTGAGTAGTTCGGAGAACCGGTAGTAAAAATTCTGACTGGCCCCGCCCCCATCTATTCTCTGCCTCCCAAGTCCCAGCTGATCGGGTGGAAATGGGGATTTTGCATTAACCTTCCCTGGAGTGGGGAGAGAATGGAGATTTTACAGTATCCTTCCCCTGCCAAACCCACCAAGCCATGCCACACCCACCAAGCCACACCTACAGAACTGGTAGTAAACATTTTTGAAACCCAACACTGGGCGTGCCCCAAAGATAGGGTTGTGCCCATCTTCTGAAGGTACCCATGCCTCCAATGGCAGAGGAAGCAGAAGCAGAGGAAGCAGACCCCATGAGAACACTCTCCATTCTTCTCACCGCAGCATGGACAGCAAAGTACATGAGAATCGCCAACGTGTGTACCAGTCGTCCTAGGACCAGGTGATCGTCCCCCAACAGGTCAAAGGTGGTCAGAGGCCTGGAAGGCAGAGAGAAAGCAAATGTTTTGATTGGCTTAACAAGCCATGGGTTGGGCAACTGTTCCACTTGGGGTTCACCTCGTATTGTTTGAAGCTCAAGGTAATACAGAGGTGGGGAACTATGGCCCCTTTATGACTCTTGGACTTCAACTCCCAGAATTCCTGAGTGAGCCAGCATGGCTGGCTCAGGAATTCTGGGAGTTGAAGTCCACAAGCCATAAAAGAGCCATAGTTCCCCATCCCTGATATAATAGACTATGGCATTGTTGATGAACCTTTTTGCTGAAACGGGAGCGTGTGTGTGCGCGCACGCGGAGGAGTGCCGCAAACCGGAAGAGCAGCTGAGCTTCCGGTTTCTGGCGTGCGTTTGCGCGCCGGTCATATCTTCTGGTTTCTAGCGTACAAAGACCAGCTGGCCAGCGCACAAGCGCAGATTGGAAACCGGAAGCTCAGCTTCCTGGTGCGCGCATGTGTGCCAGGGAGTTGCTGTTCCGATTTCCAGCGCTCCTGTTGGATCCTTATCCTACGGTTGGGTAGATAATATGTACTGTTACTTTAACTGCTACAAGATGACTAATTGATTAAGTGGTTAAAACAGAAATAAAAGGAAGGCAGGAAGTTCATTCACTCCTGCTCGTGATATTACTGCTAAAGATACTGTGTCGGTGTTACGGAACTAGAACTTTAAGCAAACTTTGTTTGTATTGAAAGTGTTATCTTTGTTTATGAGAAGCCAGGTTTGTTTGTTTTACAACAAGTAAAGACTCTGCAGAGGGCAGTTTACCCTCAACAGCTCCCACGCGCACAAACACCAGCTGGCCGGCACGCATGTGTGCACCGGAACCCAGAAAGCAACGGGCAACGACTGGCGTGCCCGGAGAGACAGCTGTGTGTGCCACTTCTGGCATACGTGGGGCATGGGCTACGGAGCTACGGTAATCATAAAATTTGTTGTAGAGGATTTGCAAGCGTTGGGCAATGCTTCAGAATTACAGAAGTACGCGCACACACAGTTCTGGCTTGTGGCCCATTAAAACAGCTGCAGAACTTGCCTGTATTGTATAGGATCTGCCACTCATTAAAGCAGCTGCATCCCTAAGAGGAAATCTGTTCCAAAAGGACCTGAAGATTGAGGTGGTCTCACCTGTCAAAGTTCCGAAGAAGTGGGAAAAAGAAATGGCCAGCAATTGGAGCAAACTGGTTCGGAGTGCCCAAAGGTTCTGCTTGGGACGGGCCCTGTATCAGACAAAGAATAAGGGTTGGATACGAGGCAGCAGGAGACACTTTGACAATAAGACATGTGGCGTTTTCCCTCCCAAAATAGACCCATAGAAGAATTTCTTTGCTTGCAAGAGATTGTTTTGCAGTCGGTCACTGCCCTATAAGGATGGGAAACAGGAAAAGAGGTTGAAAAAACCCGTATTTCTTTTTTTAAAAAATCCATTTGTAAAGCTGCCCATCTTAGCAATTTGCTCTGCGTGGTGAACGGTAGAAAACAGAATAAAAACAAATATATCCTGAGGACAAAAAATATGTAGCAGCCAAGAAAAACAACACAGTAAACAGCACTAGGAGAAAGGTCCTTTCTTGGTGGCCCCAGACCAGGCCCCGAATGAGGTCTTCAGGGCCCTATGAAAGGTCAGGGACTAACCCTCCAGCATACCCCTTACCTACTACTATCATTCTCACTGTTCATCAAGTCATCCTTTGGATCCTGATTCTTAGTCACTTGGGACTCCAGGATGTAGATTAACTAACTTGGCATCCAGGAAGTGCTGAATAAGCTCCCATCATTCCACTAGTTTGGAAGAATTAAGGCTGAGGACATCCAACCAGCCACTTACTGAGCAGAAAGAACTGACTGAGACAGTGTCAGGCCCAAGGCCCAAAGACGACACAATAAAATCCAATCAAGTTCAATCCTTTATTTGCTTACACCTAATAGACAGACTCTTGCCAGAGTAAAGCGATGACTTTCTAACCTAATGGATCAGGGGTGGGCATAAAAAATTTTAGCAAAGGGTTCTCTGCCTGGTTGCTGGGTGGGCGTGGCCATGGTGCGCATGGCCTAGTCGGCCTCCTGCACCATGGTGGGAGGGGGTGTTTTTGCCCTCCCCAGGCTCCAAAGGCTTTTCTCGAGCCTCCGGGAGGGCGAAAAAGGCCTCCCCAGGCTCCAGAGGCCCTCTGGAGGCCGAAAACTTCCGGTAGGCCCGTTTTTTGCCATCCCCGAGCCTCTGTGTGTGCCCTGCATTTACCTGCATCCAAAACGGGCCGCATGGGGACTCCTGGGAGGGGCGGGGTGGGAGGGGCCAGCCAGGAGTGGGATTTGGGGGTTCTCCGAACTGCACAGAATCTTAGCTAGAGGTTCGCCCGAACCCCAGCGAACCCCCAGCAGTCCACCCCTGTAATGGATGTATCCTGAAAAATTCTAGGGTGTGGCTACCCTAAACCTCTTCCTCCTTCCCCCATTCAGCTCAGGACTATCCAATCTCTTATTTTGGGCTTTTCTCTGGAATGTGCTGCCTCCTCGAGAAACTGTGGAGCTGCTGAGATTCTCCACCTCCTTCTGCAGGTCTACATTTCATCACACGGGGAATGGGTTGGAAGTAGAGAGAAGTACAATGTTCTACAAGGTAGGATTTCAGAATAAAGAGAGATGCTCCTCAATCAGAATAAGTACCACCCATAGGTTGTGTTTGACTCCAGTGCCGTCTTTTGTGGCCTTCAGTCCTGCTGAACAGAGGCCAAGTGATTCGCCCTGGGTGGTTGTGGGATGCTTAAGAGATTGCTGAGGTTAAAGGTTTAACTCAAGTGGATTTTCCTGGCCCCACCTTTGCAAACCTTCGGGTCTTGCTTCTGATCCTCTCATCTACCACTTTCTTCCAGTCTGGAGAAGAAGAGGTATGAGAGATGATTTGGATACGGGGTTGACTGGCATTTGGTTTTGAGGGAGATGAAGCTGGCCGAGACAATTCCTGGGCAGACACGGCCAACACCTGGATGGAGAAACCAGAGGCCATGAAGTGGAAAGATTGCTACAACAAGCATCACAAAGCTGTCCAGGTTGAGAAAAACTGAATTAAATCATCCCTGTGGCAGGTAACTATCAGCCTCTCCAAAAATTGAGACTTCACCACCTCCATAGGTGGACCATTCCCTTGTTCTACAGCTCTTCCCATTAGAAACTTTACTTCCCCTTATATTTACTGTATTTTTCGGAGTATAAGACGCAGCGGAGTATAAGACGCACCTTAGTTTTTGGGGAGGAAAATAAGAAAAAAGCGGATTGGTGGATGGATCCTCACGGAATATCCCCAATCAGCTGTTTCCAGAGGTGAGTTTTAGCAACAGGTTTGTTGGTTGTGAGCTCTGTGCCTTGCTTTTTTTTTCTGCCTCTGAAAGCCTCCGAAACAGAGCTTCAGAAAAAAAGGCTTTTTTTTCTGAAGCTCTGTTTTGAGGGTTTTTTTTCTGAACTTCTTTCAGAGGCTTTTTTTCTGAAGCTTCTTTCAGAGGCTTTTATTCTGAAGGACTATCTGTACTCTATTCAATCTCCTTTCTTTGGTATTGGTATATAGATTAACCTCTTCCAATCTGTTGGGTATTGTGTCATTCTCCAGATCTGTTAACATAGTTTGGTTAAAACCTTTACTGATTTTTCTTTAGTTGCTTGCCATATTATTTTAGATAAAAGCCTTTCAGAGGCTTTTGTTTCTGAAGCTCTGTTTGGAGGCTTTTTTTCTGAAGCTTCGTTTCTGAGGCTTTTTTTCTGAAGCTTCTTTCAGCCTCTGAAACCTCCGTTTGAGAGGCTGGGCGGGGCTACATTCAGAGTATAAGACGCACCCAGATTTTCACCCTCTTTTTTGGGGGAAAAGGGTGCATCTTATACTCCAAAAAATATGGTACATGAAATTTAAAGTAACCCCAACTTAAATAGTTCTTGAAAGCAGGAGTCACCTACATCCAGGATGTCCATCCGTTGACGCAGACTGTAATTCAGGGAGTAGAATTCTGAAGTTAGATATTTGGCCACCTAGAAAACAAAGAGACAAAAGCATTCCTTCAGACGTTTTTCATGACTTCTGCGTTTTTCAATTCTCCCTTTATTTATTTTCATGAGTGACAAGTTAGGCACAAAAGACAGGGCAAAGAATTCCAGTAGCAACCATAAAGATGCTTTATGTCTTAGATCTTCCTAGAAAGACTCATGAGCTCTGCCCTTCTAGCGCTGACTTTCTACTGCTTTGGAGTATAGGAAGAGGAACCCTGTACTCCCTCCAGATGTTGAACTGAACTTCCTTGTGTGAAGTAAGCTGAGTTTTCCACAAACTCCCATGGAGACCCAAGAATTCTCCACCCTTTTCCCCAGCTCCTCAGCTAAGCTCACTACAAGGTTGCGAATCCTTTCACTGAACGGTCAACACCTTTACTTACCCGGATGGGATCTGCGATAGTAAGAGCCACCAAGGCACCTTGCCGAAGTCCCGTGAACCCTTCAATGTAGCTCTTCTCTTCCAAGTGGAGCAAAACTTTTGCCAGTTCCACGCTCATCTGTGCAAAAGGAACACAATCCTGAATTCACTGTGCAATCCTGAATTTCCTATGGAATTTACCCTACACGTTCAATTTAATTCAGGGTAAATTCATAACCCTGAATTGGCTATAGAATGCTGGGTGCTGGAAGACAACTTTATGCAGCTCTGCTGAATCTAGTTGTTGTTAGTTGCGAAGTTGTGTCCAACCCATTGCGACCCCATGGACAACATTCCTCCAGTCCTCTACCATCCTCTGGAGTCCATTTAAGCTCGCGCCGACTGCTTCAGTGACTCCATCCAGCCACCTCATTCTCTGCCGTCCCCTTCTTCTTTTGCCCTCAATCGTTCCCAGCATTAGGTGAGTCCTTCCTTCTCATTAGGTGGTCGAAGTATTTGAGTTCCCTCTTCAGGATCTGGCCTTCTAAAGAGCAGTCAGGGTTGATCTCCTCCAGGACTGACCGGTTGGATCGCCTTGCAGTCCAAGGGACTCGCAGGAGTCTTCTCCAGCACCAGAGTTCAGAGGTTTCCATTCTTTGGCACTCAGCCTTCCTTACGGTCCAACTTTCACAGCCATCCATTGCAACTGGGAAAACCATCGCTTGACTATACTTTTGTTGGCAGAGTGATGTCTCTGCTTTTTAGAATGCTGTCTATCTTTGCCATAGCTTTCCTCCCCAGGAGCGTCTTTTAATTTCTTGGCTGCAGTCCCCATCTGCAGTGATCTTGGAGCCCAGGAAAATAAAATTTGTCACTACCTCCATTTCTTCCCCATCTATTTGCCAGGAATTGAGAGGAATTCTAGAGGGCGCTGCAATCTGAGGAAACAGTAATTGCCCCTTTCCATGTTGTTAATACCTCGCTTACGTTCTACAAGGCAAACTCATGTAAACTCAGAAGCCTGCTCTAAACTAATTATTTTGGTCATCAAGGGGCACGTGCAAATTCCAAAACAGCACCATAGGCCTGTCTCTTCTGGATTAAACTAAAGAAACCACAACATGGTGAATAAACCATGATTTATCCTCCAGACAGGTATAGAGATTCCTTCCCACACTTCAAAGAAAGGAAGGACTTCTCTTTTTCCCCCCCTTAACCATCCTTTGGCTCAATCTTCAAACCTACATTTTAACCCAGTTGGTTTCAAGTGACCTGTAAATAAGACTAGTTTTTTGGGTTGAACAAACCAATTAAGTTATGATTGATGAAATTCTAAGGGGGGAAATTCCAATTTTCTTTTTGGCACTCTGAGACTCACTTCACACATTACTTCTCCATCTTCATAAGTCACGGTTTATGTCACTCAAAATCTTGAAAAGGCTTTCATGAAAAGAGTGACGTTAAGCCTTAACTTGTATATAGAGATTATTTCTTGTCATTTTCCCCCACTTCTCTTCAATCGTGTCTCGTAGGCAGCCAGGACAAATCCTTGAACTATTCTTGGCAAAGATATCAGAAGTGGCTTGCCACTACTTCCATCCTAGGGCTGGGAGAGAATGACTGGCCTAAGGTCACCCAGCTGGCTTTGTGCCTAAAGAGGGACTAGAACTCACAGCTTCCCAGTTTCTACCACAACACCAAACTGCTTCTCTTCATGTTATTAACTATTGCTATAAAATGATTATGGCAAAAATCCCTAATCCCTAACAACCGCAGCTGGCTTTTTCCAAATCCGAACTGCGATGCAAAGAGGCACGAATTGCATTTACCTCTTGAGCGGTGGCTGTGTCCCTCCGGATCAGAGTTTCCAGGACGCCCAAAGCGGCTTCGTATTTTTCGGCATCTTCTGATCCTGTCAGAACTGAAGAAACAGAAGAGGACCGTGTGAAAATGCGGAAGAGGCTACAAGGACAACTGTCAAATTCTAGACTAAGAAAAAAAAATGGCTTCTTTATCAGAAGAAACTTGCTACCGTCCTTATAAAGGTAAAGCTTCCCCTCGCACATATGTACTAGTCGTTCCTGACTCTAGGGGGCGGTGCTCATCTCCGTTTCAAAGCCGAAGAGCAGCGCTGACCGAAGACATCTCCGTGGTCATGTGGCTGGCATGACTAAACGCCAAAGGTGCACAGAAGGCTGTTACCTTCCCACCAAAGGTGGTCCCTACTTTTCTACTTGCATTTTTTACGTGTTTTTGAACTGCTAGGTTGGCAGAAGCTGGGACAAGTAACGGGAGCTCACCCCGTTATGCGGCACTAGGGATTCGAACCGCTGAACTGCCGACCTTTCGATCGACAAGCTCAGCGTCTTAGCCACTGAGCCACCATGTCACTCATATATGTCCTTATAGGATGGTTGTTACACAGAGTTCGCCCTCTGGCTCGCAATTTAAGCCGCACTGGAAAAGGATTAGCAAAGAGAAGGAAGAAAGGGTGTTCTGTTTGTAATTGCAAAACGCCTATGATGACCAACTACACTGCCAAGAGCCTGTGGAACGAGGGAGTTTATCGATCAGATACATCAGTGTTCTTCAACCTTGGCCTTCAATTCCCAGAATTCCCTGTAAAATACATGGCCTTCAATTCCCAGAATTCCCCATCCAACATTTTAGAATTGCTATGGTTGAGAAACACTGGGGAAGGAAGGAAGGAAGGAAGGAAGGAAGGAAGGAAGGAGGGAGGGAGGGAGGGAGGGAGGGAGGGAAGGAGGGAGGGACAGAAGGAAGGAAGGAAAAGAATGAAAGAAAGAAAAAGAAAGAAAGAAAGAAAGAAAGAAAAAGAAAGAAAGAAAGAAAGAAAGAAAGAAAGAAAGAAAGAAAGAAAGAAAGAAAGAAAGAAAGAAAGAAAGAAATCCAAACAATTGAAGGAAAGGAGCTGCCATTCCCTGGTCCAGCTTCCTCAATTTGAGTGCTTTCTAATTCCCACAATTCTGACCAACTCTGGATGGGGAATTCTGGGAACTGAAGTCCATCATCTGGAAGGTGCTGTGTCCCCCCACACTTCAACTCAACTGTGCTTTTTTTACAAGAGGGCAAATGGACTTTCTTGTTTTTTCTTTTAAAGACATTTCGCTCAGGAATTCTGGGAGTTGAAGTCCACAGGTCATAAAGGGGCCATATTTGCCCACCCCTGTTTTAGAGGGTCATTGAAGCACTTGGAGGTTTATCTGTGTCCTCAGAGTCAACTGAGTTAGTGCTCCTGGTCCCTGTAGTCTACAGTTTTTTTCCTCTGGAAATCCATTCCTATCTCATACCATTCCAAGGGTCTTCATCCCAAATTGTATAGCTAAAAGTCTGTGGAGATTCTCAGTCATCCAAGGTCATGGTCATCTCAAAAGTGCTTTTTCAGGAGGCTACTGGATTTTCTGGTTTTTCTTTGAATTCTGGGAGTTGAAGTCCACAGGTTGTAAAAGGCCCACATTTGCCCACCCCTGCTCTAAAAGGAGGCAAACAACCAGCTGTCTGCAAGGAGTATAAATCCTTCCATTCTCCACCATCCAGTCAGAGCTGAAGAAGCTTCTTGGGTGAGAAGCGAAATGTCTTCAAAGAAAAACCAGAAAGTCCAGTTGCCTCCTGAAAAAGCACCTTTAGGACAACCATGACCTGGATGACTGAGAATCTCCACAGACACCCATGTTTAAGTGCAAGATCTGACTTTACAACTACTTTATACAACTTGCTTCAACCCAGCAAGTTGTAAATCGGTCCGTTTCCCCAAATCTGAGCCCTGTGATGGACAGAGATAAACACTTCTCATCAGCCAGCCAGGCGAAAAGAAATCCCGAGACCTCCCTCCGTTCCCTTCTTCTTCTTCTTACTTTCAAAACAGTCCCTGATGTAGCTGGGAGCTCTGGTTTTCTTCAGCTCTTTATCCTGCGACATGTCGTAAGGGACGAGGTCGTCGTCGCTGCGAAAAGGAATCCGGGAAAGAAGATTCGTCACCGTCTCTCCATTCATACACATTTTGTCCTTGGCTTAACGACCCACAGCTGAGCCCTGTGGCTAAGCGAGACATTTGCTAAGGGAGTTTTGCCCCCTTTTACGACCTTTCTTGCCACCGTTGTTAAGTGAATCCCCGCGGTGGTTAAGTTAGGAACAAGGTCGTGAAGCGAATCTGGCTTCCCCGTTGATTCTACAGGATCACGTGAACCCAAGACACTGCAACCGTAACTTCAAACGGTCACTAAATGAACTGTTGTAAGTCGAGGACTACCTGTACGGGAATCCTGTTGTTTCTTAACAATAGAGGTAGTCTTTGACAGACAACCATTTGTTTAGTGAGTGTTCGAAGTTACACCAGCACTGGAAAAAAAAGTGACTTATGATCGTTTTTCACCGTTTACAACTGTTGTAGCATCTCCGTGGTCAGGTGATCAAAATTCAGGCACTTTGGCAGCTGGCATGACTTGCACTGTCCTGAGGTCACGTGATCACCAGTTGTTCTGCCCCAGCTACGGACCCCAAAGAACGCAGCACACACAAAGTCTGTACAAACCTTAGTTTACTAAATTAAATCAGTCTTTTTCAAACAAAGGCTGTTAATTAACTTTCTTAACAGCCTACAAGAATCCAAAGAATAAATAATCGTAATCTTACTGTGGTTGGCAGAAAGCCCAGAAGCAATTTGCAGGAAACTGATAAAGAGAACTAAGATCAGGACGCGAAGGAGAGTGAACGAAGTTGTTCCCTGCAAATTGCCTCAGTCGTCGTCCTTCCTTAAATAGGAGTGGCCAATTAGCCCCAAGCCTTACTCTCGAGGAAACCTCCTCCTGAGGAGCCACTCCTGCCTTTTGGCAGCTCTGCACGCCCGTGCATCGAGAAGAGGCTCCTCCTCTTCGTCCTCTTCACTTAAGGGAGCCTCTGGAGATTCTGAAGGCCCTGGCTGAATCCCCACCTCTGGCACCACATCTTCTCCAGCCTCCTCATTGTCTGACTCGAGTGCCAGCTGCACAGGCTGCTGGCGCAGCACCACACCAGCCTCCTCGCTGTGAATCAGCTACTAGCTGCACAGGCCGTTGACGGCCACAACACCAGTTGTGACCTTCCCAGCTGGCTTCCGACGAAACCAAGACAACAAAGGAAGGAAGATTTGCTTAAGGACCACATGATTCATTTTACTGCAACGGTGACTCACTTAGCAACAGTAGCAGAAAAGGTTGTAACATGGGGAAGGATTCGTATGTGGTTGGAGAATGATGACGCAGCAGCATATTGATTTAAAAGCTGAGATATTCCTGTTGGGGATTTTACCAGGGAATTATAGTAAAGAAAATGTATACTTGATTATTCATGTAATAACTGCGGCTAGAATTGTATTTGCAACAGAATTGGAAAGGTGAAGAAGATTCCTGCAGATGGAAACGCGATTAAGGAAATATTGGAATGTACAGAAATGAATAGATTAACACTTGCAATTAAAGGAAAGAATCTGATTATTACAATATATGGGAATTATTTTATCAATGGTTAGAGAAGAAAGATGAAAGCGATGTATAATAAAGTTAAATAAGTTAAGAAGAGAAATGTTATGATAATAGATATGTTAAGTATTAAGCATTAATATTAAAATAAGAGTAGATATAAATAAATGAATACGGTGGTAAGCTTTAACTGTTATGACACACAAAAAAAACACTGTACCCAGACGACACACTGTTTAATGAATGATGGAATGTTTTGTATTAAAAGAAAAGAAAAGAAAAAGAAGAAGAAGAAAAGGTTGTAACATGGGGCATAACTCACTTAACAGCCGCCTTGCTTAGCAATGGAAATTTCAGGTTCAATTGTGGTCGTACGTTGAGGACTGCCCATGTCATTCTTAGCCTACCTATCGAGCTCTGAATCATCTCCTTTTTCGGGGTCTTCAGAGGCATCCAAGTCTGGTGGGGTCACACTGGAAGGTGGAACCGCGCTGGAGATCACGTTGGCTGTGCTGTCCCTGTAACAGAGAAAAAAGGGTTTTTTAATGTTATTCTTTTGGTTTACCAAATGTTAGGCACTGCCCATCTCAATATCTAATTTTGACGCAGTGTGTCTTATTATTTTAGGCTACTTCTGGGTTTGGAAGCTAAGCAGGGTTAACTCTGGTTACTATGTAGACGGGAGACAAAAGGGAATCCCCAATCAAGACTAAGGAGTCCAAAAATGATCTCAGGAGGAGGGGACAGCATACCACTTCTACATCTTCCCCAAGGTAACTCTAGGGACAGGTTTCATGGTCATCAGGACTCGAGCTGACAATATGGAACCTCAATTTCTACTCCGTCAAAGTCACCAGGACCAAAAAAAAAATATATATCTCCAAAGAATGAAGCTAAACCTTACTCAGGGTCTGGGGGCTCAGGATCTGACGTCTCTTCCAGTCTGTGGGTTAGCAAGGATTTCAGTTCTTTGATCTCATCATCTTCTTCATACTGAAACATTCGACATGTTAACCATTCAAATTTGTTAAAGAAATTACCGTATTTTTCTGAGTATAAGACACACTTTTTCCCCCCCTAAAAGAGGGTGAAAATTTGGGTGCGTCTTATGCACCAAATGTAGCCCCGCCCATCTGCTGGCCCCCACCCTTTGGCCTCTGCCTCCCAGCAATTTACCTCTTTGCAGCAAGCAGCAAACAGCCCGTTTCAGCTTCAGCATAGCCTGATTAGCACAAGCAGTTGATTGTGGGTTGGATCGGCCTCCCGACCCTCAGCTGTTTAAGGCTGCAGGGGTTGCCATTGCCTATTGCCACGTGGTGTTTGCTGCAAGGAGGTAAATTGCTGGGAGGCAGATTTTTTTTGTGTATGTGCTAATCAGGCTGTGCTGAAAACGAAAACGAAAGTAAAGCAGGCTGTTTGCTGCAAGGAGGCAAATTGCTGGGAGGCAGAGGCAGATTTTTTTTTCTTGTTTTCCTCCCCAAAAAAGTTAGGTGCGACTTATAGTCCAGAGCGTCTTATACTCTTGAAAATTGTAGTAGTTTAGGACCCAGATTAGTTTCTGGGAAAAGGACCCTACACCCAGCCCGAGGTTCACAGCTGACTTGTGACTTCACAAGGCCTCCATCCCAGCCAGAAATCTCTCAACAACGCCTGTGGGAAAGATCAAGAAGCAGAGGGGGGGAAGCGCCTTCCTTCCACACATTTAAGATTGGGGTTTCTTTTAGTGTGCTGGGTTTTTTTGCAAGAAAATCACTACAGCAAAATCATTCTAGCTGCTTGCCTGAAACACCAAGGCGGGCCCTTCCGGCGTTATCTTGGAGCTGACACCTTCTGCTACGACCATGCCCATCCGACGGATCCGGGGCAAATTACTGTCCAGGTGGCATTTCATTCCCTCCATCAGGATGGTAAGGAGTTCTGGAAAGGCAAAGCCAGAAGCAACGGAACAAGTTCAGGACAGATCAACGTATCAATAAAACATCCGAGTACGAGTTTCAGCACCTCCTACTGTTGTGGCCCGCTAGCAGCCAGTGGAGCTAGCAGCGGATTCGGACAGTGAAGAGGTTGAGGTGGAACATGGGCCAGTCCTGGAGTCTGGGGAAGGCTCTGATGAGGGCTCTGCATCGGAGGCAGAGAGGGGGCCAGGGCCGGATGCCAGTTATCAGCTGCCTTCGGAATCAGGCTGTCAGCATCCCAGCACTGACATATATTAGGAGAGGAGAAGCTTGAACTTTTGCCTACTTAATCCTTTTGAAGATTCTGTCTCCTCAGAGATGGGAGGAGGGGAACATTCCTGTGATCTGACGGAGGAGGGATGAGGAAAGTGGCTTGGAAGATAGCCAATGAGACGCAGAGAATTGGGGATCGGAAAGGGAGGGATTGGGGGGCAAAGGTCAGTACTGACCGCGCAAGAGCCAGGGTCGGATCACTATGCTCAATAAAGAGAAAATTTCCTTAAAGATCGGCAGTTTGGAAATTCCTTTATTTTGAGATAGCATCGAAACCTGACACAGGCATCAGTGAGGCAAACGAACAGCTGGAGCCTGTTCCCGGTGTGCGCATGCAGAGTTGCCAGACGAAGGGAACAGCTAAAGAACAAGGGTCGACTTGGGAGTAAGGCCACAGGTGGACGATGAATGGCCCCTCCCAGAGGGAATAAAAGAGGAGCGAAAGGGGAGTGGAGTTTGCAGGAGACAATTAGTTCGCTTAATTGGTTCGTGACTCTCCGAGACTCCTGGCCAAGTTTTGAAGATACCGGCCTGGCAGCTCTCCAAGCCAGATAAGATCTGTGACTGTAAATTCTCCCTTGAAAGACGTTGCTGGATGTGAATGAGAAGAATTCACAGTCACTTAATAAAAAGGGTTTTTTTGTCGGGACAAGGAGTCTGCTTCGTGTTCTTGGGAAGCCTAGATCAGAACACCTACCAAGTGCTTGCTTTATGGACCTTTTCCCCATCCGTTCTCTGAAGCCTCCTGCTCACATTTTGGCTAAAGAAGTTTGGGGAAGGGAAGAAGGGAGGGACTGAGAAGGATGGGCTGCCGACGGCTCTAATAAGGAACCTGAGACCAGAGAAAGGAGCCAATTCTGCCCCCATCCTTTCTCCAAAGTCCTCTTCTGCCTATTTTACCTTGTCGGCTGGTTGAGATGTCTTCTTCTTCCAGGTGAGACAGACAAAGAAGGATGGCCTTGCTGATGTACAGCTGCTGCTCGGCTGGGGAGTGTTTCACGGCACTGCTGCTACTCCAGGTCTCCAGCAGCTCTCTCAGAATCTGCATCAGAAGCTCACCATCAGGTCTGAGGGGGCTTTCGGCTCTGTCCTGTTCCTAACCCATCCCATCCCATGGTGGGATTCAAAAATTTTTTTTACTACCGGTTCTGTGGGCATGGCTTTGTGGGCGTGGCAATACTGCAAAATCCCCATTCCCACCCCACCTCACTAATCTTCTTTCCAGCTCCGTTCTCCTGTGCAGGGCAACAAAAGAAGACCCAGCTAATCAGCTGAGACTTGATCAGCTGGGACTCGGGAGGCAGCAAATACCGTATTTTTCGGCGTATAAGACGCACTAAAAGGGGGTGAAAATTTGGGTGCGTCTTATACACTGTATGTAGCCACGCCCACCCACCGGCCCCCACCCTTTGGCCTCTGCCTCCCAGCAATTTACCTTCTTGCAGCAAGCAGCAAGAAGAAACAGCCCGTTTCAACTTCAGCACAGCCTAATTAGCACAAGTTGATTGTCCTTTGGATCGGCCTCCCGACTCTCAGCTGTTTCAGGCTGCAGGGATTGCCATTGCCTATTGCAGTTTCCTGCTGAAGATGCTGGACTGGCACCAGGGAAGCCCCAGATTCAAGTCTACCTTGATCTACTTTGAATCATTCCTGATCTGTCAACCCACCCTTACACCTTACAGGGTATTTCTGGCCTTCGGAGCCCAGGGGAGGCCGTTTTCGCCCTTCCAGAGGTTCGGGGAAAGCCTCCGGAGCCTGGGGAGGGCGAAAATGCCCCCACCCACCCTGCTGTGGTACAGGTTAATTAATAAAATGTTTGAATCCCACCCCTTGCGCGCATGTGCAGGGGGGAGGGCAGCGGGCATGTTCACATGCGTGGGGGAGGGCCTGCTGACATGCACGGGGGCGCGCATTGCATTATGGGTGACGGCATACACGCACGCTTTTGGCACACAAAGAGAAAAAGGTTAGCCATCACTGCTGTAGACCTTGCAGTGACCACAAGGACTGCTTCATCCAACCCTCCCGCCATATTTAGGCCCACCAATTAAGCCCTCCATTTAATGCACTGCTTACTTTGGTCAGTAAGGAACGGCGGGTGGTGTCCAGGGCAAGATAGCCAAGGAGAGTCTGCAGCACCTTGGTCTGGAATCAAATCAGAGAGTTTACGCACCGACAAACCCCGGAAACCATTCCACTTTCTAGCAGGGTTGAAGGGGCATGGAGGTAACAATTACAGGTAATCCTCGACTTGCCACACACATTTAGTGACTGTGGAAGTCACAGTGGCACTCAAAAAGTGATGTATGAGCTTGCGCACTTAACAACCGTCACAATATCCCCATGGTCAGGTGGTCAAAATTGGACTGCTTGGCAACAGGCATGTATTTACCATGGTTGCAGCACCCTGGGGTCATGTCATCGCCATACAAGCCATGGTGGCGCAGTGGTTAGAGTGCAGTACTGCAGGCTACTTCTGCTGACTGCCTTTTGCCCCCAACAATTGGTCCCAGATGTAAGATCATAAGTCGAGGATTACCTGTATCACAGAGACTTCTGATAAAGAGAACTAAATCTGGTGTCCGTGCACTCACTTTATAATGGGATTGTAAACTTGACTGTCGTGGTTTAATTCTTGCTTGGAAAGGAATAAGATCAATCTTTTCAAAAGCGGATGACTCCACCCCATCTCACTGACTGTTCTGCCTCAGCTACGGATCCCAAAGAACGCAGCACACACAAAGTCTGTACAAACCTTAGTTTACTAAATTAAAACAGTCTTTTTCAAACAAAGGCTGTTAATTAACTTTCTTAACAGCCTACAAGAATAAATAATCGTAATCTTACTATGGTTGGCAGAAAGCCCAGAAGCAATTTGCAGAGAACTAAGATCAAGACACGAAGGAGAGTGAACGAAGTTGTTCCCTGCAAATTGCCTCAGTCGTCCTCCTTCCTTAAATAGGCTAAGGGAATGGCCAATTAGCCCCAAGCCTTACTCTCGAGGAGACCTCCTCCTCAGGAGCCACTCCTGCCTTTTCGCAGCTCTGTGTGCCCGTACACTGAGAAGAGGCTCCTCCTCTTCTTCCTCTTCACTTATGGGAGCTTCTGGAGGTTCTGAAGGCCCTGGCTGAATCCCCGCCTCTGGCACCACATCTTCTCCTGCCTCCTCATTGTCTGACTCGAGTGCCAGCTGCACAGGCTGCTGGCGCAGCCCCACACCAGCCTCCTCGCTGTCAGAATCAGCTACTAGCTGCACAGGCCGCTGACGGGCTACAACACTGACCTCCTTAATTCCCCCACTGAGAAACTCACCGGAAAGCTGTACTGAAGCAGCAACAATTTTTGTGTGATCACAAACTGGGCCTTCTTGTTTTTGACCACCAAATTCCCCAGCAATCGCGACAACACAGCGGGCCTAGCAAGGCAAAGACAACGTCAGTGAGTAAAATTCAGTTACGTGAATACTGGGCTGTTTTTAGTCACTGCTGTATCTTGTGCTTCACCGATCGATTTTTTAGAAAGTGCACAATACTGCTAGATCAGTGGTGAAATCCAATTTTTTTTAAACTACCGGTTCTGTGGCCGTGGCTTGATGGGTGTGGCAGGCGAAGGATACTGCAAAATCGCCATTCCCACCCCACTCCAGGGGAAGGATACTGCAAAATCCCCATTCCCACCCTACTCTGGGGCCAGCCAGAGGTAGTATTTGCTAGTTCTCCGAACTGCTCAAAATTTCCGCTACAGGTTCTCCAGAACCTGTCAGAACCTGCCGGATTTGACCCCTGTGCTAGATCCAGGTATTGCCACAACAAGAAAAAGACATGTGTCATAGCCCCAACCTTCTCTTAGTAACTCTTACCCTGGGACTGCCTGGACTAAGCCACAGACCACTGCTTCCATCCAGCGATCGGGCACGCTCTCAAACAGTCGCCAACAGATTCTCTGCCAGATACAATCAGACTGAGTGCGACTGGTCAGGTGAGGCACCAACACGTCTAAGATTTCTTCTGCGTTAAGAAACAGCAAAACCATGCACTTTTGAGATTGGAAAAAGCCAGACGGCACTAATAAAACAAGGTGTCCTTGCTCCTTTTCAGAAGGAAGGTTTTTAAAAGAGTCATCACGTCAAAAAAGCAACCCAGTTGTGCTTTGAAATTTTTGTTCTCCTCCCGTTTGTGTTGGAGGCACCGTTTAAAGCGCTTCCACATTGAAAGAATTAGCTGGTGACATCACTGTCACCTAGGGATGCCCCTGAGGGCTCCTTTCACGTCCCCGTCAAGGAGCTGGAGCGAATGACGGGAGCTCACCCCGCCATGCAGCAGCTCTCAGGTCTCGAACGTGAGCTTGCTAACCTGCAACCCAGCACCCTAACTACGTGAGCCATCACGCTCCACGAGACATTTTTGTTTGCACCACAGACTACAAGAAAATGGCGCACCCTCTCTTTCCTTCAATAATAACCTGCTGCATATTTATGTTACTTCTTAGTTGGCTTAGTTCAAATCCTCAATCTTAAACCTGTAACATTCTGAAAAGGAAAAAAGAGCTGATGGCTTGCAGGTAGCCCTCCACTCAGGGGTGAAATTCAAAATTTTCCCCTACCGGTTCTGTGGGCATGGCTTGGTGGGCGTGGCAGGGGAAGGATACTGCAAAATCTCCATTCCCTTCCCACTCCTGGGGGAAAGATACTGCAAAATCCCCATTCCCTCCCCATTTCTGGGGGAAGGATACTGCAAAATCTACATTCCCTCCCCACTCCTGGGGCCAGCCAGAGGTGATATTTGCCGGTTCTCTGAACTACTGAAAATTTCCGTTACTGGTTCTCCAGAACCTGTCAGAACCTGCTGGATTTCACCCCTGCCTCCACTTACATATTTCGTTCAACCTGAGCAGCAGAAAAACAGCAATATCACATGGATAACTACATACAGTACTCACTTTGTCTTCCATGCACACAGACCTTTCCTAACACCTGAGATACAAAGGAGATGGAACAATCCAAGCCATCTGGAAATACATAAAAAGCACAACAGTGAAGGAATTGGCCAAATCCATTTCTGTCCCAAAAATCCTTTTCTTAATCAGTACTCAGTCTGCTTTAACTTTCTCCAAGCCAGCCAAAACACATTTGATGAGAAAAACAGAAACATTATCAAGGCCGGTGATTCTTAAACCTTAGCAACTTTTAAGATGTGTGGACTTCAACTCCCAGAATTCTGTCTGAGCATGCTATCTGGGGAATTCTGGGAGTTGAAATCCACCTATCTTAAAGTTGCCAAGGTTGAAAGACACTGGTCTAAGTAATGATAGGCTGAAGTGCTATTATTTCTTTATGTCTGGGAGATCAAAGTTTGCTCATTTATAGACACTGGAATAAGTTCTATTTTCAATCACAGCATATAGAACTGTTTATATAATTCTCTTAGAAGAAAACACCTTATAATTAAAAAACCATTTTCTCCTGCAATTATATTTCTTTTTGCTCATATATTCATGCATTCCTTTTTTCGCTCATACATCCTTCCCTCCCATTCAGTAGTTCACAGCAGTTTTTGCCTATTCACCCCCTAAGGTAAAGGTTCCCTTCGCACATATGTGCTAATCATTCCTGATTCTAGGGGGCGGTGCGCATCTCCATTTCTAAGCCAAAGAGCCAGCGCTGTCCGAAGACGTCTCTATGGTCATGTGGACGGCATGACTCAATGCCAAAGGCGCACGGAATGCTGTTACCTTCCCACCAAAAGTGGTACCTATTTTTCTACTTGCATTTTTTTTTTTACGTGCTTTCGAACTGCTAGGTTGGCAGAAGCTGGGATAAGTCACAGGAGCTCACCCATTACGCGGCGCTAGGGATTCGAACCGCTGAACTGCCGACCTTCTGATCAACAACCTCAGCATCTTAGCCACTGAGCCACCGCGTCCTTTCATTCACCCCCTAGATATCTTAATTTGTCTGTCAATGCTTACCTCGTAGCGAGCCAGAAATTCTTTCCATCACCTGGACAATTTCCATGCCAAGCAACGGGAAATAATTTTGAGGGTAGAAGACTGGTCGGTTGCCTCCCTGGAGTTTGTTCCCTAAGTGATCAGGTAAACATACAACTTTGTTGAGAATCGTTTCGCGCAGAACAAGGGAACCGGTTTCTGTATGTTGCTTGCAGATTTCCCATATTAAAGCAGAGAGTCTGGACTGCTGCAAGAATTGCTCTAGGGTATCGACTGCTTTATTCAGACGAAAACTCGGCCTGTGGGGAGAAGTACCAGACATAGTAACTTATTGGCAACTTTTATTTGGCTAGCCCTCTAGGGCAGTGATGGCTTTTCCGGACCGAGTGCCCAAAGCGCAAGCATGTGCAAATGCGCACGCACCCGAACCAAAAATGTAATGCATGCACGGCCCGTGCATGTGCCCTGCTCCCACTCAGGCGTGTATGGCCCTTACATACACCCCGCTCCTGCACATGCACCCCCCTGCGCATGTGTCCTGCCCCCCCTGCATGCACCCAACCACCACCGTATGCGTGAGTGGTCCCTTATGTGCACCCCGCCCCCCGTGCATGTGCAGCAGAGACCCAAAGACCAGCTGGCCGGCAGGAAACATGAGCTGAGTTGGGGCAACGGCTCACATGCGGTGAGCCGTTGCCCCACGCGGTGGCTCACGTGTGCCACCTCTGACACGCGTACCATAGGTTCACCTTCACGGCTCTAGGGAAAGAAGGCAGCTTTTGAAACAATGATATAATTATAAAGAGATTGTACTTACTCCGCAGAAATTATAGCATCTAGTAGAACCATAAAAGATTGATCTGCTGGTCCATCAATGAAGAAGCTAGCCCACAGTTCTTTGGCTTCCTCTGATGGAAACTGCTCTGGCCAATCAGGACTCAGGTTGCTGAGCAGACCCTGAACAAAGGCAGTAAAATGACTGCGGGTAAATTCTTCCTTCTGTTTTATGGAGGGTGGATTTTCAGATTGATCAAGATACCTCCTGATTGTCCACAAAGTCTTCTGGATCTGGGCACTATCTCTGGAAGAATATAGGGTGCTAATTGCTTCTTTAACTGTCAGACGAACATCATCGTGCAACTTAGGATCCATTTCTCCTGGCTGCTTCTAGGAAAAAAAAAAAGAGAAGTCTGATAAACCGTTCAGAAGATAGTAGGAGCACATTTGCGGCTGGAACAATCTTGAACTGAACACACTCAAAACTGTAGAAATGACAGTAGATTTTAGGATAAACCATCCTATACTATCTCGTCTTACAATACTAGGCATCACGCTATCAACAGTAGGGATCTTCAAGTTCTAGGTTCTATTAAATCTCAAGACTTAAAATGGACACCTAACATAAAAAACATCATCAAAAAAGCACAACAAAGAATGTTCTTTTTGCGCCAACTCAGAAAGCTCAAACTGCCCAAGGAGCTGCTGATTCAGTTCTACAGAGGAATTATTGAGTCTGTCATCTGTGCCTCTATAACTGTCTGGTTTGGTTCTGCAACCCAACAAGTTAGACACAGACTTCAGAGGATAATTAGAACCACAGAAAAAACAATGGCTACCAACCTGCCTTCCATTGAGGACCTGTTTACTGCACGAGTCAAAAAGAGGGCTGGGAAAATATCTCCCTCACATACTGGACATAAACTGTTTCAACTCCTACCCTCAAAAAGATGCTATAGATATTCTTATTATTTTTCCCATTAGATTACCTACCTGCTTATCTTATGACTATAACTTTGTTGCTTATATCTTATGATTTATATTGTCTACTTAGCATCCTAGTATGATTTGCCTTGATTGCTTATTTAGTATCCTATGACTATCTCTAAGTGTTGTTGTATCTTATGATTTATGATGAATGTATTTTTACGATGACTATGATCATGATTTATCACTTGTTGCTTGTATGTACACTGAGAACTTATGCACTGGAGACAAATTCCTTGTGTGTGTCTAATCACACTTGGCCAATAAAGAATTATATTCTATTCTATTTACTGTTCTCTAAGAAAAAACCAGAAACTAATTAGGATAAGGAAAGAGCTGCAAAATACATCGATTAACCATCTAAGGGGGGCTGGTCTTTTGGGAAGGAAAACATACATTTATAATAATGACCATACATTTATAAGGCATACAGATTTAATATATTACTATATATATCTCCCCTCCCCCCCCCCCACACACACACTGGATTGGCTAGTTTATGGCAACACTTGTGACGAGAAAGCTACACAGCTCTCTAGGATTTGGTTTTGAACCAGGTTTTACGACTTTACAACTTTAAGCAATGCATTTAAGCAATGCCAAATTTAGACCTTTAAGCAATGCAATGCATTTAAGGAGCAATGCAAAATTTAGAACTCTAAGCAATGTATTTAAGGAGCAATGCAAAATTTACAACTGTAAACAATGCATTTAAGAAGCAATGCAAAATTTAGAATTCTAAGCAATGCATTTAAGGAGCAATGCAAAATTTAGAACTTTAAGCAATGCCTTTAAGGAGCAATGCAAAATTTACAATTTTAAGCAATGCCTTTAAGGAGCAATGCAAAATTTACAACTTTAAGCAATGCCTTTAAGGAGCAATGCAAAATTTACAACTCTAAGCAATGCACGTGTGAACGCCACAGGAGTGTTTTACTAACGCCAGAACGCCTGAACACAGACACAAGCTAGCCCTGCCAGTGGAGGATATAATATTCCATATAATATATATAACATAATATATATATTCATTTATATCCAAAGGGGTTTATTACATTTGGCTTATCACTCACTTTAGCCCTCTTAAACGACGCCGACCCGAGTTCCCTCCGGAAGAAAACAAAGGGCGCTCTAGGACTTCTCCTCTCTGTGCCAACTTCGTAGAGACTTGGGGCGGTTGGCATCAGCATAGGTTCCCTCGTGACAGGAAGTTAAGCATCGAGCGCCACTCTAGCTCCCGGCTTTCCAAACTCTATCACCGCTCTCGCGTGCCTGACGAATGAGCTCTCTCCACGACTGGTTAAAACTGGCGCGCGAAGCCGCCCTTCGTCCCGCCCACCCCCTGTCTTAAAGAGACAGTAAAAAAAGGACAGCTCCTCAATACAAGAATATTCTCCAATAGAGCTTGTATTCAGGACGTTTGCAATAAGTAGGAAATTTGTTTAAAAAGTTCCATCCTTCAGGGGAGAAAAATGTAGCCTGTCAGCTTACAAAGCCCACTGTAACAACATTGCCAAAAAGGCATTAAGGGTTGTAAACCTAATCTTGCCAAGCTGCTTCTATTGAACTGCAAACTAGGGCATACAAAACCTTTGCTAGACCAATTCTCGAATACAGCTCGTCTGCCTGGAACCCACACTGCATATCGGACATAAATACAATTGAGATAGTCCAGAGATATTTTACGAGAAGAGTCCTCCCTTCCTCTACCTGCAATAAAATCCCTTATGCCACCAGACTTCGAATTTTGGGCTTAGACAATTTAGAACTACACCGACTTCGGTCTGACCTAGTGTAGTACATAAAATTATCTGCCACAATGGCCTACCTGTCAATAACTACTTCAACTTCAATCACAACAATACACGAGCCAATAATAGATACAAACTCAAAGTGAACCGCTCCAAACTCGATTGCAGAAAATACGACTTCAGTAACAGAGTGGTCAATGCCTGGAATGCACCACCTGACTCTGGTTTCATCCCAAAACCCCCAAAACTTTAACCTTAAGACTGTCTACTGTTGACCTCACCTCATTCCTAAGAGGTTTGTAAGGGGCATGCATAAGTGCACCAGCGCGCCTACGGTCCCTGTCCCAATATTCCTTTTTACTCTTGCTCTTTTCTTATATATATATATATTTCTTATATATAGGGGGGGCCAAAAGCCCTACTAAGCAGGTATATACAAAAGTATAAAGGCTATTGCTTAAAAGCATTGTAAGCCGCCCTGAGTCTCCAGAGAAGGGCGGCATATATAAATCAAACTAATAAATAATAAATATATGCTTGACAAATAAATAAAAAAATTAAAATAAACTATTTATTTTGGGTATTTCAATTTTGGATTCCAATTCTTTTGGAGCACCAACATGTTCCTTGTTTGCTGTTTGTTTTGCAATGTACTGAAGCATGGTAGTAATCCGTACGTTGCCCTGGATTTTAGGAATTACTGCATCCACACAACTGCCTATATTTGTACACTTTAAGAGTGAAGAAAGTGTTTGAAACTGCAGCTTGGCATCATGTATCAGCCATAGTTCCTTGGCCTCTACATCAGGGGTCCCCAAACTCTCCCACCTCACCCCGTGGACAAGCACAGCAAAACTATGCCTCCCCTTCTCCGTGGTCACTGATGCCCAAAAGGTTTGGGGCCACTGCTCTACATGAAACAGGTGACACGTACAAGATGTTGTTATCTGGGCATTTGAATTACTCATATTAACTCTTAATGTATTTACACTTTCATCTGGATCAGATCTAATGATGTAAAATGAAGTAGGAGTGTATGTGTGTACATCTGTTGTTAACCATATAGCAGAATGTAGTTTGCGTTGATTTCCAGCACTTCCTCAGAAGAGTGGAGTTGAGGTCCCTTTAAAAAAAGAAATAGAGATTTCTTGAGAAACCAATGGGTTGATAACCACTCTAGTATGACTCTCTCTGAACATCTTGGAAGACAACATCCCCTTCAAAATGACTGCAATGGTAATTTTGCTCAATACACAGATTTATTCAACACTGCGTTTCCAGTTACTATCCAAGTCTTTTGACTTGAGATTAACTGCCCTTTACATACGGTAATTATTAACAGAGATTGCAAGATCCAACTACGGTATGTAAAAACTATCCATGGCAGTGTTTCTTAATTCTGGGAGTTGGAAATCCAGACATCTTAAAGATGCCCAGGTTGAGAAATTCTGCTTTATGGAGTAAAAATATTAAATATATGATCTTCGCCCCAATATAGTTCCATCCATGCATGCTGGAATAAATGATCCTATAGAGCACTGCACATCAGAACTAGACACAGGAACAGTTTTTTCCCGAACGCCATCACTCTACTAAACAAATAATTCCCTCAACACTGTCAAACTATTTACTAAATCTGCACTATTAATCTTCTCATCGTTCTCACCACCCATCTCCTTCCACTTATGACTGTATGACTGTAATTTTGTTGCTTGTATCATTTGTCCCCTACGACTATCATTAAGTGTTGTACCTTATGATTCTTGATGAATGCATCTTTTATTTTATGTACACTGAGAGCATATGCACCAAAGACAAATTCCTTGTGTGTCCAATCGCACTTGGCCAATAAAAGAATTCTATTCTATTCTATTCTATTCATTTTAGCTGCGAGTTGTAGTCCTAACTGACCCAGGTTACGGAAGCCTAACCTAGACACTCTGGACAGCTTTTCTGATCCTTGTTAGTGGTACCCAGCATTTATTGCAAACTTATTTGCTAAAATATTAAAGCAAGATGACTACCATAATTTTCAATGAGCAATAATTCATTCACACCCTAAACCTTACTGGTTTATTTGTCATTCTACACAAGTACAAACACAACATGACAAAAAGATGCCACCAAGTTATACAAAAATCAAACTTTATAGTAATGACTGTACAACAGGCTGAAGGCTCTCTGGCCTTTTAGAGACTGAAACCTCGGTTATTCCAATCACAAAATCCTCGCTCCCACCCACCTCCCAAACAGAGATCAGGAAAATACAATTTTTCAGCTTGTGTGTTTTGCACATCTTCTAAAAAGCAAAAGATTTACAGCATTCTTGGCAGGAACTGGGATTTTTTTTTTTCTGTGTCGCTAATACGAGTTTAATTTAAAGGGGTATTTTCAGTTTGTCACAGATTCAATAATCAATACGGCCAATGGCCAAGATGTAATTTTGGGCTGGCGAGAGGATTAGAAACAAAGTGAGGGTATAAAAAATTATTGATTTAGTGAAAGGGAACAAAGACATTTCGACATTGAGATATATGTCCGAGCCATTTTGGCATGTTTGAGAAGCAGCCAATTTTCTTGGAATTGTAAAGATTTATGTCTAAAATAACAAATTATCTTTGAGAATGTCAAAAGCAAAAGAACATCTCCACCCTATCCAATTCAAGATTCTTAGCTGGTTTTTATCATTTCAAAACCGACCCTTTCCTTTATTCAGATTCCAATTTTTTTTTTCTTAAAAAAAGAGACCGTTTTAAATGGGTGCGCTTTTAACTTAAAAAAAAAAAAAAAAAAAAAAAAAAACCAAAGCTGCCTAGTCCTGCATTTTATCGAGAAGAGTTGGAACTGGATCGACTGCGGTGACGCCTCCGGCCTGGAGATCTGGATCTGGACCGCCTGCGAACTGGGGATCTGCGCCTGGGAGACCTGGATCTGAAAGGAAACAGATTGATGGAAGGGCTTCAGATGAAGAAGAGCCTCATCTATTTAGTACAGTATAATCAGCACAGATTAAAAGAGTTGGAAGGGAGCTTGTAGGTCATCTAGTCCACCCCCCCAAGTAGGAGACCCTGGACCCGTGATGGCGAACCTATGGCCCTCTCTGTGGGAACGCAAGCCGTTGCCCCAGCTCAGTTCTCCATGCGTGTGCCTCCCGCCGGCCAGCTGTTCTTCGGATTCTGCCACTCCTGTGTGGGGTGCATGCATGGGGGATGTGTGCCCATGCGTGGGGGTGAGGTGCATATGTGAGAGCTCACACGAATTGCATTTTGGGAATGCGCGTGCGCGCTGTGGCCACTCATCGCTGAAAAGGTTAGCCATCACTGCCCTACACCATTTCTGACAAATGGCAGTCCAATCTCTTCTTGAAAACCTCCAGGGATGAAGTTCCCACAACTTCCAAAGGCAGCTTCTGTTCCATGGGTTGATTGTTCTCATTGTCAGAAAATTTCTCCTTATTTCCAGGTTGAATCTCTCCGTGATCCATTTCCACCCATTATTCCTTGTCTGGCCTTCAGGTGCTTTGGAAAATCGCTTGACCCCCCCTCCTCTCTGTGGCAGCCCCTCAAATATTGGAAGACTGCTATCCTGTCTCCTCTGGTCCTTCTCTTCACTAGACTAGCCCATGCTCAGTTCCTGCAACTGTTCTTCATGTTTTAGCCTCCAGTCCCCTAATCATCCTGGTTGCTCTTCTCTACACTCTTTCTAGAGTCTCCACATCTTTTTTATAGTGTCGTGACCAAAACTGGATGCAGTACTCTAGGTGTGGTCTTACTAGGGCTTTATGGAATAGTATTAGTACCTCACTTGATCTTGATTGTATCCCTCTGATAATGCAATTTAGGATTGCATTGGCTTTTTTGGCTGCTGCTGCGCACTGTTGGCTCATATTTAGCTGGTTGTCCACTAAGACTCCAAGATCCCTCTCACAGTCACTGCTATTAAGCCTGATTTCACCCAGTTTATACATGTACTTTTGTTTTTTTCCTACCTAAGTGTATCCAATTCAAAGATGTTTCTGTAGGATGTTTATTTATTGTTTGCCTTTTTCTGAACGGGAAACTCAAGTTTCTTGGGTGCATTTGGAAGGATCTAGGACAGGTCTCCCTCTCTAATAAAACTAATGTTTTATTTGGTGCCCACAATAATGGCGCTCAAAGAAAGGTTTTCAAGAAGCCTTCTGACAATTGAAAACTTTTAGCAAACGTGTTGCGACAAGTTACATACACTTCCACTACACAAATACTGCTTTGGCGAAGGTGTGTGAGCAGAAGAGAAAGATGCATATCCCATTAACCACAATAGCCCTGGTCTTACTGTGAAGGGATTAAGAAGGAATGCAAGATCCATTAAGGGGAGGCCATGAGAAGAGATTACACATCCAGAAGTTGATGGCAGTGCAAGAAGAAAAAAAATCCAAATAACCCTGCCTTGATTCTGTTTAGTACAAGGTGAGAAAGAAAGAAATTTTGATAACTTTTTAAAGATATCATTGCACCCTGCAACCATAGAGTAGCGTTTCTGGAGTGTCTGTCTTGATCTGTAAGCATGGAAAGGCTGGCATCCATATTGCTGATTAAGGCAACCTACCTTCTCCTCATGCGTGGTGGCGAGCGGCGCCACATAGGGGGCGGTAGCAACATCCTTCTGGGAGGGGTAAAACGCCTCAGAAGAGGTCTTGGACGAGGAGTTAAAACAGCTGTGGCGGTAACCTCCTGCCCATCGATTTGACCTATTTGTATCACAGAAGAAAGAATATCGGGTGCTGTAGCCACCAAACCTCTCTATTTTCTAACTTCTCCACATTTTCTAATTCCGCCCGCTTCAAACGCCAGCTGGCGATTGTTCTTATAGCACACACCGAGAGGGAGAAATGGCAGGGAGTTGGGCGCCTGGGGAATGGATGGACACTCAGTTGAAAGGAAGTCAGTAGGAAGAATGTGTCAATGAGATGAAAGCTGCCCAATCATTAGCAAGGTTATCTTTGTAAAGAGTGTTTCTCAACCTCAGCAACTTGGAAGAGCATTTCAATTCCCCAGAATGCCATCTGAAGTCCACAGGAGCCCCCTTCCCCCCCCCCCCCGCCAATTTTCCTTGATGCTTGATCTGGAACCTTCTTAATTCCAGACACCTATTCAGGGGTGGGCTTCAAAAATTTTAGCAAGGCATTCTCTGCCTGGTTGCTGGGTGGGTGTGGCCATGGTGGGCGTGGGCTAGTCTGATTCCTGCACCATGGCTGGTGTGTGTGTGTGTGTGTGTGTGTTTTTGCCCTCCCCAGGCTCTAGAGGTTTTTCTTGAGCCTCCGGGAGGGCAAAAGTGGCCTCCCCAGGCTCCGAAGGCCCTCTGGAGGCCGGAAACTGTCCTGTTTCCAGCCTTCCTGAACTTCCGGTAGGCCCATTTTTCACCCTCCCCGAGCCTCCGCGTGCACCCTCCACTTACCTGCATCCAAAACGAGCCACGTGGGGACTCCTGGGAGGGGCAGGGTGGGAGGGGCCATTGCAGGAGTGGGATTTGGGGTTTCTACGAATTGCACAGAATCTTAGCTAGGTTTTCCTGAACTCCCTGCAAACCTCCCCTGCACCTACCTCCATCCATGTGTTTCAATGCTTTTTCAGCATCATCTGGGTTCTCAAACTCTACGTAGGCGTAGCCTCTGGAAAGGTGAGGGTTGAGCCGATCAGATGGCATATCAATCATCTTGATCTTTCCGTAAGTAGAAAATATTTCCATGATGTGATCCTTAAAGGGAAAGAATTCCTGGCATCACTATATATTTCCCATGATCTTTAGCCTTCTAAAAGAGTATTGAATAAGGAACAGCTACGCCTTAAACTGAGATCTTTGCATATCAGCCAAATCCACGCAGAGGGATTTCTGTTTCAGGTTTGCTTTCTTATCTTTAGCTAAAATATATTCCTGTATATATTTAGAGGAAAAATAATACAGAAATACTACCGGGAATAGAAGCAAGCTCAATGGACAGGCGCAATTAGGTTCACTATTAGAAAAGCATCGGACAGCAATTGGGTATGTGAAGTGGGGAAAAAAATCTCTCTTAAATTATGGAGAACCAACGGAAACAGGTAACAATGGAGCAGGCCGGAGTGATTCCTCTTGAAACGATACTCGTGTTTTCGTGAATTCTCAGCCTAAGTTCTTTTACAATTTGACTCCACATTCCCAAATTAATGATGACTTTGATTCTGCTCTTTCAGGGTCTCATTTTTCTTCTTTTCGAATCCAATTAAGTGCCTGTGGTTGCAATTACCTTTGTGACGTTTCTGGTGAGCCTCCCGATGTGAACTTTGGTGGGCTTAGGGGAGGGACTCCTCCTCTTCCGTTCTTTTTCATCTCTCTTGGGTGGTTTAGACCTTGGAGAAAACAGAGATCATTTTCTAATGAGCAAGCTTGTAGTAAAAGTCAGTTGCTGGCTACCATTTCAATGGCATGCTATTTAAACAACAGCGTGTCTGAACAATGTACTTTTCCACGCTGGATCTTAGGACACGGCAGGAAGACAGCTGTATTAAATCTATGGTAGCACAAAAACATCAGCAGTTTGGTAGCATCTCTTCTGATTAATAAATCTTATTAAATGGCACCAGCTTTCATGAGCTGCAGCTCTCATCATCAGATGCAGAGCAGTTAGGTGCAGAGCTTAAAATGGGGGAAGATGGGGGAAGGAGAGCAGATAAGCTGATTATGCAAATTCAGATGATTACCAGGACCTTATCAATTAACAATCGCAATGTGATTAAAAAAACCATTGTGTTTACATTTGCATAAATCAAACTCCCCTCCCACCTCACCCCAGTGTAAATCCTACATCAGTCTGGCTACTCTGCATCTGATAAAAGCAGCTATATCTCTTGAAAGCTTTTGCCTTTTAATAAAATGTGTTCGTCATAAAAGGTGCTAGCAAAATCCTGATTTTTAGGTCTTTTAAAAAGTTAATTTTAAAAAGAAATACATGGCATTTACATTCTACTAAATCATGTAAGGAATTTGAGGTGTTCAAACACAAAACTGAGCCACAGTGGGGGTTTTGTCTACACTGTTTTGCATTATAACTCTTTGTTGATGACTTACCACTTCAGGCAAATGTAATCTATTGTTATTTTTAAAGATTACACCAACCGAGATTTAAAGCAGAGTTCTCCAGAGGGGTCAACATCACCTCCAAGGATTAATGGACTACCTGAGATCAATGTTTTTTTTAAAAAAAATTTGATTTATATGCCGCCCTTCTCCGGAGACTCAGGGCGGCTTACAATGCGTTAAGCAATAGCCTTCATATTTTTGTATATTTTATACAAAGTCAGCTTATTGCCCCCACAAACTGGGTCCTCAATTTACCTACCTTAGAAAGGATGGAAGGCTGAGTCAACCTTGAGCCTGGTAAGATTCGAACCTGCAGTAATTGCAGGCAGCTGGTCTTAATAACCAGTTTAATAACAGGGTGCCTTAGACCACTGTACTACCAAGGCTCTTTTTAGATAATGTTGTTGTCATTATTACAGTTAATAATAATTTAGATAATGTTGTCGTCATTATTACAGTTAATATCCATATCACTATTAAAATAATGTGGGGGTCTATGAATAATCTGAAACTCTTCATAAAAGGATCAATGACCTAAGAGTCTGGGAACCTCTGATTTAAAGCCATGGGGGAAAAATAGTCCCCAATTCCCAAGACTTTAAGTCTCCTCGTCCAAGTCCAGATTGATCACATTCTCCCCCAGTGGTGAAATGCAGCCGGTTCTATCCGGCTCAGGCGAACCGGTAGCGCTGGCGGCAGGAGGCTCCACCCACCTGCCTGGACGTCATCACATCCCGTTTTTGACGCTCTGCATATGCGCATAAGGTCCTGTGCATGCGCAGAGGTGTTGCGTGCAAGCTCCCATTTGTGAACCGGTAGTGAAGGTAAGTGGATTTCACCCCTGACCACCAGGCAATGCCCACTCACTTGGAACGGGACCGTCTCCGATTGTCATGTCTACGCCGGGAAGGGCTCGGAGAGCCTGAAGAACTACTGGAGCTGGAGCTACGGGAAGTGCTAGAGCTCCCCGAACGGCTTGACGCAGAAGAGGAACTGGAGCCACTGCTGGACCCAGTGCTGGAACTTGATCCTGAACTGGAGGTGGAACTGGATCGAGACCTGACAGAAGACAAGCAGCAAATGTTATCACCAAAACTGAGCAGAATCAACTCCCGGGATCTAGAATGCTTGCAAGGAGCCCTCATAAACCCCCACACACACACATCAAAGAAAGAGGAATTGAAGTTGTTGTTTTTTTTAACGGATCATTTCTATCAAAACCTTACAGCAAGAATGGGAGACGAGTAGAAGACCCTCCCTGGTCACTATCTCCAAAATTCCTCATCCCACGGTGAATGGAAATATGTAACATGATAATTTACCGTATTTTTCAGACTATAAGACGCACCTAACTTTTGGGGAGGAAAACAAGAAAAAAAAAATCTGCCTCCCAGCATCCATCCGGTATTCACCTGTCTTGTTCGCCGCAGCCTGTTTGCCGTAATCGCGGCTCATTTGCCGTCGCCGCCACGGCCCATTCTAGAACAGCTGATCAGTGCCGCACCAGCCCCCCTCCGCAATATTTGCTGTATAAGATGCAGAGACATTTCCACCCACTTTTGGGGAGGGGGGAGTGCGTCTTATACTCTGAAAAATACAGTAGTTGGTTGATTTCTACAGCTATCCATCTCAACAAGTGACTCTGTGCAGTTTACACCATAAAACATATTCAAACAGTACCAAGTAAATATGTATGGCACCAAGTAAAACTGTTACTTTCCATGTTAATACAGACAGGAAATGGGCCCCATATCTAGATAGGGGATCAGCTTTAAACTCTGAAACTCTGCCTCCCCCAACAGAACTCCTCAGGAAGTGAGTTTCTAGCTCCCGGGAACCAACAAGGTGGCCCTGCATTCCCACTTTTTCAAGGATGCTGGGATTCCGTTTACCTGGTGGTGCTGCTGCCGCTGGAGGCGCTGTGCCTTTTGCGGGTTTTGTCACGCCCACGGTCCTTTTCGCCGGACTCCTTTGTGGCTGGTTTGTCCTTGGACCGGTCCTTGGATTTTTCTTCGGTCCGGTCTTTGCGCTTGGTCGGAGAGGGAGCCCTTTAACAAAAAGGCCAGAGAGTTATCTTCCAACTTCAGTTGCCGAACAAAAGCCTGATCATCTCCTTTTATCGGCCCCATAATCCCTTGCGGGGTGGAGTCTGGGGAACTAAATGAAGCTGAGTGTTTACTGGCCAGATGCCCTTCCTGTCGCCAATGCGGAGTTTTCTTCAACAGATATATTCTCATCATGCCCAGAGAGAGAGAAATAGCTGCCTCTACCTAGGATCGAACTCACAAGCCTCCTGATTGTGAGGCGAGAGCTCTGTCTTTAGGCCACCGCACCACAACAAAAGCATGATGATGTCACAAAATTCCCAGCCTCTATAGAGCAGGGTTAAAGAAAGGCAGAGCGAAGAGAAGCATTTCTATAATTAGATAATCTGTTCGTTTAGTGACCAATCGAAGTTATAGTGGCATTGGAAAAAAAGGGACTTATGACCGTTCTTCACACTTAGATCCATTGTGGCATCCTCAAGGTCACATGGTCAAAATTTGGACAGCTTAGCAACTGACTCCTATTTATGACAGTTGCAATAGCTCAGGATAAGGTGAATATACCGTATTTTTTTGGAGTATAAGATGCACCTCCCCCCCCCAAAGAGGGTGGAAATGTTGGTGCGTCTTATACCCTGAATACAGCCATTTTTGGCCTCCTGAAGCCCCGCCCTGCTCGTTCCATTTTTTGCTCTCCCCCAGCCCCTAGGAGCACTCTGCAGGCCTCCCAAGCCCTCTGCGCGCCTTGTATTTTGCAAAAACGGGCAAAAAATGGCCCGTTTTTCTGAAAAATGGGGCGCGCAGAGGGTTTGGGAGGCCTGCAGAGCGCTCCTGGGGGCTGGCAAAAACTTTTTTTTTCCTTACTTACCTCTCGGTGCGTCTTATAGTCCGAAAAACACGGTAACCTCTTGTGACCCTTCTGACAAGCAAAGTCAACGAGGAAGCCCGATTCGCTTCACAACGGTGTTACTAACTTAACAACTGCAGTGATTCACTTAACCACTGTGGCAAGAAAGGTCATAAAACGGGCCAAAACTCACTTAACTGCCTCGCTTAGCAACAGAAGTGTTAGGCTCAACTGTGGTCGTTAAGTCGAGTACTGTCTGTACTGCATGCTCTCCTACTAGGAAAGTCCTAGCAGGCTGCGATGCTCTCTCCCCCTCCCTGCCACCCTCTCCCTCCAGCTCCTGGGAGAATTTAGGTGTTGAAAATTCAGACAGCGATTACCTAGTGCTGGACTTTTTATTATTTTCTTTGATGGCTAGCAAACTCTTCTTTTTCATTCCTGACAGTTCCATTTTCCCCTTCCGAGTCCCAAAGCAGCTCTGCGGGGGGCCTCACTTATCTGAAAGCTTACGTCTAACGGATCCCTAAGCGAGTGCAAGAAGCTCCAGAGAGCAGCCTAGTGACAAGATAAAAGCATTGAGAGACAATTAACATATAGGCAGAAGGGGAGGGGGAAAAAAATCCTACTTGATAAGAACGGCAGACGATACTAAGCAAATATTCATGCAAAGCACGGTAGTCCCCGAAACACTGGGTGGACGTAACAGCAAATTGCTGAAAATGGCACCTGCTGAACAATTTAAATCAGTGTTCCCAATCCTGAGCAACTTTAATTTGTGCGGACTGGAGAATTCTGGGGGCTGGTTGGCTGGAGAATTCTGGGAGCTGAAAGTCCACAAACACTGATCTATATTGTGCATTTTACAAGATACTGTATTTGAATATCTTCTAAGAACCTCTAATACTAAACAAAGAAAGAACACAGGTTTTTCGCCACTATCGTAAACAGGTTTTTCTGTTGAGATTTCCCAGAATAGTGTCCTTAAATTAGGGGAGGGCACACAAAAGGCTCCTGGAAGACTGCCTAATTTTTGGCATTCTGGCATCCCCTGGGCAACGGTGTTGTCCCCTGCAAATCCTTTCAACCCAGAAGTCTGTAGAGATTCTCAGTCCTCCAGGTCCTGGTTGTCCCAAAGGTGTTTTTTCAGGAGGCAACTGGACTTTCTTATTTTTTTTCTTTTGAAGACGTTTCGCTTCTCATCCAAGAAGCTTCTTCCGCTCTGACAGGATGGTGGGGAATGGAATATCAATGAGGAATATCAATCCTCCCCTTCCCCACCATCCAGTCAGAGCTGAAGAAGCTTCTTGGATGAGAAGCGAAACGTCTTCAAAAGAAAAAGAAAAACCAAGGAAGTCCAGTTGCCTCCTGAAAAAAGCACCTTTGGGATTTCAACCCAGAAGCACCCTTCGGTTAGCTTTGTAGGAGCTTCTGACACAAGTGCAGATGGGACCTTTAAATATGAAATTAAATGAAAAATTAAATATAAATAAAATTAAGCATGAATAAAACTGGGGAGAGGGCAGAGCTCCCAAATTTACAGCCCCTGCTTAAAGAGCTTGGGGTAAGTGTGATCAAAACAAGACTGATCTGTGGTTAATGGCTCCATTTTACATTTATTTATTTATTTATTTATTTAATTTGTATACCGCCCTTCTCCCAGAAGGGACTCAGGGCGGTGAACAGCCAAAATTAAAAAACATACAAATGCAAAAGTTAAGATAATTAAAAGAATTAAATCATTGGCTACCCAATTTAAAACCCCAAATCTATAAAATTTAAAATCCCAATTAAAAACCATTTAGGCTAGGCCGGCTTGATGAAATAAAAACGTCTTCAGGGCTTTACGGAAAGTCCGGAGGTCCGGGAGGCAGCTCATTCATGTGAGCCAGGCCAGGTTGTTCAACAAATCAGGGTAAAATAAACAATTCTGCACTATTTTCTAGCCGTTATAGATGCCATTACTTTTCAACAGCTTTTAATCTTCAGTATGCAGTACATAGCAGCATGCTAAAAGATATACTCTCTATACAATAGTATATTGTATAGGTGATAATTATATTTGCATATATTTCTACTTAACTATATGCAAGCATTTCTCCAGGAAACCTGATTGGGGTCACGCTTTTGGAAAGAGAAAGAACTGCTAAATTCGTACTACAAGGTTTTAAGATATCGGAGCCACAACAAGCATTATGAGATTATTTGACTATTTAGATACTGAAATATGTTAGTTTGGAATGCTGTAAGCCCTCGTTTCATCTGGAAGGCATACATTAGAGTCTGTTATGACACCCGTTGGCATATAAACAATTTAATTATTTTTTAAGTGATGGAACAAGGTATTTTCTTATTGCGTGATTAAAAAAAACACCCAGATCACATTTATCTCACTGCTACTCTCTTTATCCTAGCTTTATTTTTCAACCTGCATACCACTATCTCGATTTCCCTCAACTATGAAAAGAATACAAGTCCCAAAACGAAGCACCTCCCTGAGATTTTATTCTGAATAAATTATTCTTACTATTTTACCACATACCCATGTGGCCTTTTGGAAAGTTGGCGGACCAGTTGGAAACCACCCAATGCAAAACTTGACTTTCATTATCATTTTAGACCTCCGTATTACTATTATTATTCACGCCGCCTTATTATGCACCCTGAAAACCACGCAGAATCCAACCGGATTGAAAGGATGCATAATGCAATTTTTAAAAAAAAAATTGAAGGGGGGGGCATAGAACCGCTACCAAAAAAAGTGGAATAAATCAGATATTTTTTTTGCAATAGCAACAGCAAACCATGCAAAACCTTACAGGGCAGCATTTGTCTGCAAGCGGTGCAAAAAATTACTTTGGAGATCTACAATGGATCATTGGGGAACCCAGTCCCTTTTCCTCCCCCCCCGAAAAAAGAGGGGACCAGCTCCTCCAGCCCCCCCCCCGCCCCCCAGGAACTTGCTTTGAGCAAGAGGCCAAAAGGGGGCGGGGCCAGCTCGGGTCTACGTCACCCACCCGCACGCCGCCCCGTCCTCCGGATTCAGAGGAAGCCTTCCCTCCCCCACTTTCCGTCCCGGGCCTCCCGCGTTCCCGAAGCGGGCTCACGCTCCTCCACCAGGCCGACCCAGCTGAGAAGACCCTCAGCGGCTCGGCGAACCGCTTCCCGGCACCCTCACGGCCGTCCCCGAGCCAGATGGCGACGGATTAGCGCCTCTCCGCTACTTACATCCTCAGAGATCGCCCGTTGCTCCTCCGTCGCGCTCGCGGTGACGTCGTTTGCCGCCTTCCGCAAGGGCCGGGCGCAGGCGGATGGCGTCAAGGCGGCGACAAGGGAGGGGGCGCTGGAATCCTTAGACGCCTGTGTCTCCAAGGTTACGGCTCCTCCCTTTGTTGTTTTTTTTAAAGGGCCAGACCCGCGAATTTTACTCTTGACTGGGTCGCCTTTAGGAGAACACTAAGAAAGCTATATTTGTAGGCATGAGTGCATGCAAAACTACGAAAACAATAAATGTGTTAGAGGTGGAGACTCTTTGAGAACTGTATGCAACGAAATTTCATTTTAATGTATGCCGACTAGTCACTAGTGTAGTTCAAAGTGACAATGAAGTTATTTCCAAGTTCTAAGTTGCAAAAAAAAAAACCCACCACCACCCAATACCACACCACTTTTTTTCTTTTTTTTTCTTTTTTTTTTTAATTTATCATTTTTTTTAATTTTGATTTATATGCCGCCCTTCTCCAGAGACTCAGGGCGGCTTACAATGCGTTAAGCAATAGCCTTCATACTTTTGTATATTTTATACAAAGTCAGCTTATTGCCACCACAAACTGGGTCCTCAATTTACCTACCTTAGAAAAGATGGAAGGCTGAGTCAACCTTGAGCCTGGTGAGAATTGAACTTGCAATAATTGCAGGCAGCTGGAAGCTAAATACTACCTTTAACAGTAGCATTAGTCTGCTGCGTCACTCAGGCTCCACTCAGCTCCCTTTTTACAAACAACCAAACGTCACCCATTTGGGTTGAACCACAACTGTGATCAACTCCCATGGTTTGGAGTCATGGGAGTTGTAGTACATAGCACTCGTCATCTTTTCGGGGAGAGGGTGGATCAAATTGGGAAACGAAAGGGTTTAGCGCCGCAGCACGTTCTAGATTTTGCAGAAGACCATGCTAGCAACACAACAGATTCCAGATGTGGAGAGAAAACCATGCCAGCGTCACAGCAGATTCCAGATGTGGCAGATCATATGGTACTGGCACCACAGCATGTTCCAGATGAACCCAGCTGGCTTCATCATGCCTAAAGCAGGACTAGAACTCACGATCACCTGGTTTCTAGCCTGGTGCTTTAACCACTACCCCAAAATGGCTCTTATTCACATATGATTGTTATAGTGAAGTAACAGTAACAGAGCTGGAAGGGACCTTGGAGGTCATCTAGTCAAACCCCCTGTTCACACAGGAGACCTGTACTAGGGATTTGAACCGCCGAACTGCCGATCTTTCTGATCGACAAGCTCAGTGTCTTAGCCACTTGAGCCACCTACTACTTTGTGATGAAGCATGTTGTGTGAACCCCTCCCCTTTGTTTACTGGTCATAAGTCACTTTTTTCAGTGCCATAGTAACCTTGAATGGTGGCTAAACAAATAGTGGTTAAGTCGAGAACTACCTGTAGTGCAGGATGAACATTATCTCTTCCTTAAAAGAGTCAGACACACATACGGGCTTCTAGTTGACAGCTGCCTAGTGCTGAAGGTCTCACTTGCTTAGCATAACTAGGATAGTAAAGCTAAGGTATTTCCCCCATTTGTATAGGATCTCTGCTTTAACTGTGACAAGGATAGTTGAAGGCCAAGCCATCCATCTCCAACGAAAGTTGAAAAAGAAAAAGCGAGAGGGGGAAATACTTATTATAAGGCTCTAAACTTAGAAAAAGAAACTTCCGTTCTCTTGATAGGTCTCATCACTGAAAAATCAATCAGCAAGCTGCATTTGGACTCCCAACTTTTTATTTTATTTATTTTTCTGTCCATTCATAATGCCACCCAGTCAATTTTGATTCCGCATGGCTCACAACAGAATAAACAGAATAAAATACAATCAACCATAAACAAGATAAATACCGGTAAATTTCCAGCCTAAGGACAGCAAAAACAAACATTATAAGATCATCATAATGATCAGAGGACAAAAAAAAAGAACAAATAAGGAATGAAACATTTATGTCACAACTTCCAGAATGACAGAACTGAAAAAAACAAGAAAACAGTATGATTTTTTAAAAATGGAAAAAATGTAGGATGGTGATAGGCAGAACTAGGGCTCCAATCGCCCGAGCTGAGGTCATCTCTAGCGTCATTAACTCACTGAGCCAATGCCCCTCTGCTGTCAAGGCCGTCTTTTTTATTTCTGCATCAGGGGTCTCCAAATCTTACAACTTGGCAAACCTGGCGACAACCCCCCCCCCCCCACATCCTGCCTGAGGAACTCTGGGAGTTGAAATCCACAAGTCTTCACGTTGCTGAGTTTGGAGACCCCTGTTCTACAATAATATTGTATATGGATGGGATGAGCGAAAAATATTGTACATGGATGGGAAATTTAATTAGCAATTGCTGCAATGCCAGGGGATCAGCAGAGGGCAGTAGCTGATTAAAAGTCGATCCCCAAAAAATTGCAGCTTTTACAAGGCCTGTTAAATCAAGTGTGCCTGAAAGCAAATGTCACACCTACCCGTTTGACTAAGTCTCATTACCAAACTAAGTAACATCATCAATGCTACAAGGGCAAACTCTACTCCCTTCTAACACTGATGGTGTTATCTAGCTGGGTAATGAAACAGCTGCAAGTTCAGGGAACATTAAGGACCCCCTATTCACATCTGCAGAGGCGTGAGAAGCTGGCTCTGGGACAGCACATACTGAATTTGGGCTTTTCCCCATGGAAGATTGCCTTCACGATTTATACCATCTTCTCTTTGTGTCATTGCTTTGGGTTTTAATTTTAATTTTAATTGTGGTCTTCTTGCGGCGAGCAACAAATTCAAGGCTGCAGAGTTGATATAGCTAGGCGAGCAAGGTGAAAGTTACAAACAACGGTTTACTATACAAATTCCTGAGTTTCCTTCTGGGGAAAGTGGAATGTTTAGACAAGGGTGACCTCTTTTTTTTTTTTTTATTTCTTTTCCTTTGGCTTACGTACTGACGTCTGTTGCTTAGAAAATGGGAGGTGAGCATAGGAGTCCAGTTACCTCCTTGCCCACAGCTTAAAGTGTCAACTGAACCGACGGCTTTGTGAAAATGTTTGCCTTCAACTGATCTTTCCTGTTTCCTGAACTAGGAAATGAACCTGAGACTTTCTCTGCCTGGAAAGCAGGCACCTTCCCCTCAGAGAGGTCCCCTTTTCACAAAAAACATTTGAGGCATTCATTGTCAGTAGCAACACACATCACCACTAAGACAGTCCATTCCTTAGGGGGAGCAAAGTCACTTTAGATCCAATTGACAATCCATGTAGGTGAGGTAACTCGAGGAGATCTCCGTCCACCCCACTCCTTTCCTCTCTGAGAAAATAATTCTGAATTTATTAGAATGGAATCCAAGGCTTTCTGCCTCTAAAGAAAATACTTTGCTTCTCTGTTTTTTTTCTCTCTCTCTTTTCTTTTTTCCCTCTCTTTCTCGCTTTTCTTTTTTTCTTTCTCTTTCTCTTTCTCTCTCTCTCTCTCTCCCTTTCTCTTTCTCTGATTGTGATGAGCAAAACACTTTACCTCCACTGACAAATTAGGGGGAGGAAATAATCACTTTGGCTAGACATTTCTTTATTTTTACGGTGGGTGGGGAAAATATCATGGCACCCCCACCAATTTTTTCACCCAACCTGGCAGTGAGAGATGCTTGTAGAAACAAAGAGGTAGGTTTTCTCACACAGAGAAAAATATCATCCTCAAAATAAATACTCCAGGAATTTGATCCGTTTACACTGTGGTCAGTTGGCTGGAACGTTCTTCTGAGATTTACCTCTTCATTACGGTAGATCCCAAAATAGCCTTTTTTTTTTTACGGAGGCACTTCCTGGTAGAATCAGATGTTTGAAATAATCTCGCAGCGATCGTTCAGTTCAATGTTGTTGTAATTCTGCGGTCTGAAAAACCCAGAAGGAAATAGGTTAGGAGAGTAGCCCGACTTTTATTTGCTTAATGAGGTGGGGAGAGGATTGAAGCAGGCTGCTTCTGCTCTGCTTATCATAACAGAAAGCACAGAGATAGAATCATAGAATAACAGAGTTGGAAGGGACCTTGGAGGTCTTCTAGTCCAACCCCCTGCTTAGGCAGGAAACCCTACACCACATCAGACAAATGGTTATCCAACATCTTCTTAAAAACTTCCAGTGTTGGAGCATTCACAACTTCTGGAGGCAAGTTGTTCCACTGATGAATTGTTCTAACTGCCAGAAAATTTCTCCTTAATTCTAGGTTGCTTCTCTCCTTGATTAGCTTCCACCCATTGCGTCTTGTCCTGCCTTCAGATGCTTTGGAGAATACCTCGACTCCCTCTTCGTTATGGCAGACCCTCAAATATTGGAACACTGCTATCATGTCACCCCTAGTCCTTCTTTTCATGGCAATAGCAATAGCACTTAGACTTATATACCACCCAAAAGCATGTTACAGAACTCTTTGAGCGGTTTACAAAGTCAGCATCTTGCCGCCAATAATCTGGGTCTTCATTTTACCAACCTGGGAAGGGTGGAAGGCTGAATCAAGTTTGAGCTGGTCAAGATCGAACTGCTGGCAATGGGTAGAGTTTGCCTGCAATACTGCCTTCTAATCACTATGCCACCCGGGGTCCTAACCAGAGATGATTAAGAAGTCTAAACATAGATCAGTCTTTAAGTTTAAGATTGTCTGGACTTCAATTCCCAGAATCCCCCAGGGGATTGATGAGAACATACAGTACCTTAAAGTTGCCAAGGTTAAAAAAAAAAACACTCTCTTAGAACATGTCAAAACATCCATACAGGTAGTCCTCAACTTATAACCATTCATTTAGTGACTGTCCAAAGTTACAATGGGATTGAAAAAAAATGACTGATGACCAGTTTTCACACACATGTCCATTGCAGCATCCCTATAGTCATATAATCAAAATTTGGGCGCTTGGTAACTGGCACGTATTTATGACCTATGCACTGTCCCGGGTTCAAGTGATCACTATTTGTAACCTTCCCAGCCAGCTTCCAATAAGAAAAGTCAATGGGGGAAGCCAGATCTGTTCAACGACCGCACGGTTCACTTAATAACTGCAGTGATTTGCTTAACAGCTGTGTCGAAAAAGGTCGTAAAATGGCCAAACTCGTTTAACAATTGCCTTGCTTAGCAATGGAAATGTTGGACTCCATTGTGTTTGTAAGTTAAGGACTACCTGTATAGACTCCAGGGGCGTAATTGGAACTGATCTCTGCGTTCTGCTTTTTAATGCATGAAGTCACCAACTGTCCTCAGTCCTCAGTAATACAGTTAAGGAAGCTGAGCACATTTTAGTTCAAAGCAAGCAGGGACATGTTGAAATCTGAAATCTGCCTTTTAAGAATGCAAAAACACACACAAAAAATATGTGGTTAATCAATGGCTTAACTTATATGTGGCCAGGTTATGCAACAAATCATAGTAAAATAAACAATTCTATGTTCTAGCCGCTATGGATGCCATTTTTTTCTACAGCTTTTAATCTGCAGTATTAAGCACATAGCAGCATGCTACAAAGATATGCTCTCTACACAATAGCATGTTGTATAGGTGATAATTATATTTGCATATATTTCTTCTTAGAAATATGCAAGCATTTCCCCATCAAACCTGATTGAGGTCATGCTTTTGGAAGGAGGAAGGACTGCTAATGCATATTTTAATGCATGTACTATAATTTTTTAGATATTGGGGTCACAACAGGCAAAAACACACCAAAAAAGTCAGCGAAAGCATCGAGGAAGTTGGAACTCTGGTGAAAAACATCGGAAATGTGGCAAAATAAGTAAATAAATACAGATAATTCTGAACTTGCAACCATTTGTTTAACAGCCATTTCAAAGTTAGAATAGCACTGGGGGGGAAAATGAATTACGAATAACCCCTAATAATATTAAAGCATCTCCGCAGTCACATGCTCTTACCAAAGCTTCCCCATTGGTCACAAAAGGTGATCACATGACCCTAGGACACTGCAACTAACATAAATACCGTATTTTTCGGACTATAAGACATACTTTTTTGTCTCCCAAAAGGGGGCAAAAATGTCTGTGCGTCTTATAGACCAGGGGTCTCCAACCCTGGCAACTTTAAGACTTGTGGACCTCAACTCCCAGAATTCTGGCAGTTGAGGTCCACAAGTCTTAAAGTTGCCAAGGTTGGAGACCCCTGTTATAGACCGAATATTGCCGAAGCCCCGCCCACCCGCCTGCCATTTTTTGCCCTCCGAATGCCGTTTTCAAGGCTTTTTTGGCCCATTTGGGGGGCTTTTTTGGCCTTTTTGGGGGGCCTTTTTTGAGGCTTTTTGGGGCCATTTTCTTCCAGCCCGTTTTTTACAAATAAAATGGGCCAAAAAGAGTCCCCAAAACGGGGCCAAAAAAGTCTCAAAAATGGGTCGAAAAAAGCCGCGGAAAAAGGCCAAAAAAAGACTGGAAAAGGCCCAAAAAACCGCCTAAAAAAAAGGAGGCCAAAAACTTTTTTTTGTTTGTTTGTTTTCCTCTTCTAAATTTAGGTCCGTCTTATAGTCAGGTGCCTCTTATAGTCCAAAAAATACGGTACATGCCACTTGTTAAGCATCTGAATTTTGATCACATGATCATAGGGAGGCAACGGTTGTAAGTGTGAAAAACGGTCATAAATCACTTTTTCAGTGCCGTTATACCTTCCAACAGTCATTAAAGGAATGGTTGTACATCAAGAAATACCTGTATTGCCCATCCCATTAAGTGGGTACCAGATTGGACAAAGATGCCCACACAGCATGATGGAGTTAGGTTCATACTGGATCGATGTTGTTAGGTTCATCTTTTGGTTCTTAGATTTGGCTTCAGCACAAATCCCGAAAGCAGCTTTTTTTTTTTTTTACCTTCTTATACAATAGACAGTTCCACCGATTAACAGCAGTATGAGCAAAACGGAACCCAAGACCAAAAAAGCAATTTCCCAGCCTTGAAGTGAAGCTGTGGGAAAAGAGGAAAAATTATTATTATTATTTCCTAAAATTATTTGTACCCAGACAACACACTGCTAATTTAGCAATGGAATTTTTATATGCAATTTAAAAAAAGAGGAAAAAGGTATTATTAATATAAGGGCTAAATTCATCCAGATTTTCTTTTAATGGTTTATGGAATCCATGTCAACTGTCTGACTAGTGCACCCAAAACAAGGAAATACTTTCAGGACCTTTGAATCCCCCCAAGTAAAACTGACAATCAGTCATAACACCGAAGTTCCCAAAAAATTAAAAATCAGAACGTTTTTGGGTATAATACATACTGAGCTTTTCAGAATATTGCTTGGTGTGACTACCTCATTTCTGAATGAATAGTTTTGGTACAGAATAAAATGCCATGTATTTTAACAGTCACAAGGAGGTTTCTAAATCTAGCTTATCTAAATCACATGACAGTTTATTTTCAATTCAGAGCACCGCAAAAAAAAAAAGAAAAAAAGACCATGATTTGATCCTCAGGGTTTTCTCTATAAAATTTTACACTGAAAAAAAATCCATAAAAATAAACGATTAATTAGGATTGCAGCTACCAAATCTTTGGTCACTACCAGAGGTGGTATTCAGCCGGTTCAGACCGGTTCGGGTAAACCGGTAGTGGTGACCTGTGGGTGGCCCGCCCCCACCCACCCGAGTGCAATCCCGTTGTCAACTTGCAAAGGCTTCAAGTTGCCATGAGCAAGAGAGAGGGAGAACTGATGGAGCTGATTAATTTCCCTAATTGAAACTACATTCCACAGATGCTTTCTTACCGCAATCAGTAGGAGAGTGTTGGGTTTCACAGCCAGCCAAAGTGGTTAACTGGAGAATGTGATTTATGACATGGCCAGGGAGGAGGGGAGAGACAGGGTCATAGGGGGACGTAAATCTGTGTGGGATTAGTTCTAACTGCATCCGAATATTGCCGAAATGGTGCTCCTAATAAATGACTGTATTTCTTTTGAAGTTTGGTTCGTGGCTCATGAATTCATTAGGGCATCTTTCGGAAACTTCACACCTCTACCGTTGTGTTTTTGATGCTGCATGCATGTGTGGACGGCACGCACGAGCGAATTGCCATGTTGTTTGACATCGCACATATGCAGACAGCGCATGCGAGCGAATTGCCGTGTTTTGTGATGCGTGAACATTTCTGGTGCTGGGCGAACTGGTGGTAAAATTATGTGAAACCCATCTTTGGTCACTACCTGGCTAGCTCACCTTTAGGTATTGGTACCACTTCACTAGAAGATGAGCAGGGTGCATTAGTTTTGAGGAATATCCCATCCACAGAAAATGGGTGGGAACTTAAGGAGAATTTCTGTTGCCATTGGATAAGGAGCTGCCGTTCTTCCAGTGATGTGGCCAGCATCCGACCAGACAGTTTCAATGTGTTATCAGAGCAGGTGAAAATCAGTTCTGTGGAAAGACAAGAAAGAGGGATAGTTAGTCAGGCTTGAAAGATCAGAATCGATGTAGTCCGTTCCCACAGAGAGGGTCTCCTCAGGGTGCCATCAGCCAAGTTATGTCGGCTGGCGACACCCAGGGGGAGGGCCTTCTCTGTGGGAGCCCCAACCCTGTGGAATGAACTGCCCCCGGAAATACGTAAGATCTCTGACCTCCGGGTGTTCCGCTGCGCACTGAAGACCCTGTTGTTCCGCCAGGCAGGGCTGTCAATATAATAATTTTAAATTGGGGTATTTTAATTTTTGGGGTTTTAAATCGGCCAAATCTATTTAATTATTTTAATTTTTAATTATTGTTGTGTCTTGTGTTTTTAAATTGGCTGTACACCGCCCTGAGTCCTTCGGGAGAAGGGCGGTATAGAAATAAAATAATAATAATAATATTAATAATAATAATAATAATAATAATAATAATAATTATTATTATTATTATTATTATTATTTCAGGACGTGGGGAAGATGAATGGTTAGAAAAGAAATATGGAGAAAAAATGATAGATAAATGAGGGAGATAATAGAAAGATAAACGATGGAGAGATTAAAAAAAGAAATAGAAATCTAGATGATACCAGAGAAAATTGAAAAGGGGATGGTGGTGGAGAAAGAAGAGTATAAGAATAATGTACAATTATGATGATAATATTGATAGATAGAATAAATTTGAAAAGAAACTGGAAGAAAGTATATATGATTAGAATATAAGAACTGCTCGGATATCAAACAAGAAGAATATTACCTAACAAAGAAGATAGAAAGGAGAGGGGAGTAGAGGGTAGGAAGAGGAGAGGAAGTGAGAGGAAAGGAAGAAAGGGAAAAGGAGAGGAAGGAAGGACAGGGGACAGGAGTAGGAGAGGTCAGAAGGGGGAAAGAAAAGAGGAGTGGGGAAAAGGAAGGGGAAGTAGGGAGGGAAGAGAGGAGGAAGGAGAAAGTAGAAGAGGAGAGGAGGTTGGGAAGGGAAAGAAAGAAGAAGAAGGAGAAGGCTTGTTGTGAAAAGAGGGAAGAAAAGGTAGAAGAGCAACTCCGAATGTAATTAAAATGTCTTATTTTAATGCTTTCTTTAAGGAAAATATATACATATATGATTAATTATGTATAAGAAAATATACATTTTATATTATGTGTATAAAAAAAATAAAACTGAAAAAACTTTTCAAAAATATATATATATGAGCGCATAAACAGAGACCTTGGTGAAATTAAAAAAAAAAAGATCAGGCCCACATCTCACAGTCCAATTAAACTGATGTGGTGTGTGATGGCTCAGTGGTTAAAGATGCTGAGCTTGTCAGCTGGAAAGCTGATAGCCCGGGTTCGAAACCCAAGCACCGCACGACAGGGTGAGTTCCCATTACTTGCCCCAGTTCCTGCCCACCTGGCAGTTCTAAAGCATGCAAATGCGAGTAGATAAATAGGTACCACTTCATGGGAAGGTAACAGCTTTCCATGCACCTTTGGCATGTAGCCATGCTGGCCACATGACCACCAAAGCATCTTCAGACAACGCTGTCTCCCTTGGCTAGGAAACAGAGATGACTACTGTGTCCTAGAACTGGACACCACTGGAGAGGGGGAAACCTTTACCTTGATTGCCAAATTGCTAGACAATTTTAAAATGGAATGAAAAACACCGGCAATACAGTTATTCCCCATACAGAGGATAATTTCTCCTTTCTCATTAAAGATTACACAATGTGATAATTTTGATAGGAGCTCTGGGCACACCACATTTTAGTCTGTTTAGGGAGACCAGTTTCTGCATCCCTGCTTAAAACCAAGGGAGGAATATTTGTGTCCTTTCAGAATCTGTTAGATAGAAGCTTCCACCATCCTGATCATTTGGCTTTTCCGGCAGGGAACGATGGGCACAGATATATATTAAAATCTGGGCCACCACAGATTCCCCATCTCAGCTTGAAAAGTTCAGAAACAGAGGTGCAGATTGAAAGCAATAACATCATTTCCATTGGCTGTGATTTTTCTGGCATGAATGTATTGTCCCTAGAGATATCAATCAAGAAGCAATATCGATCAATATGACACTATTTTTATAAAAGTTGTGTCGGACACAAACCTTGCAGAGCGCAGAGAGAGATAGCGCACAAACAGCTGTCTTCCATGGATCTCACTAGCATCTGCTGGAAGTCAGCTTGTAGCTGTGGATTTTGAAGCCAGAAGGAACAGTCTACCAAGAGAAGAGCAGCCATCTTAAGCACCAGATTCTGGTGCTACATACAACATTTGTATATAAAAACAAAGAACAATGTAAAAACCATACATTAAAAACGTATTTAAAAAAACAACCTTGGTGTAGCGATGAAAACATCAGGCTAGAGAATGGGAGATCATGAGTCCTAATCCTACTTTAGTCATGAAATTGGGCAACTCTGAGCCAGTCACTGTTCCTCAACTCCAAGAAGAAGGCAAGAGCAAATCAGCTCTGAAAAACGTTGCCAAGAAAACTGCAAGAACTAATGGTCCATACAGTCACTAGGAGTCAAACACCGATTTAAAGGCAAACAGGAAAAAAAAAAACCCACCCCACAGAAAACTAGTATGGGGTTTTGACATGATACCAATGATACCAAGACTCTATTTCTTGGTTGTGTCTGCAGCAGGTGATAGCATCATGCCTCCTTCTAGGAAAAGTACCAAGGTTTCAGGCCCCAAAACCAAGAATGACATGTGGCAATTCTTCCAAGCTGAGAATTGTTTTACTCCCATAGACAAAAAACTTGCAACACTGAGAATTCTACTATCTGCATTGACAATGTATTCTGGGTACTATTAAGGAGATGCTGTCTTCACCCTCTTTCTCTCACACATGATATCTGGGCTGCTTCTTACTCCTCTGGAATGCACTCCCTCCCTTCTGGAAATCCAGCCTACATCCAGCTCCTCCCTACATTCCATCACTTCATGTGTGGACTTCAACTCCCAGAATCCCTCAGCCACCATGTGTGGATTTCAACTCCCAGAATTCCTCAGTCGCTATGTGTGGACTTCAACTCCCAGAATCCCTCAGCTGCCATGTGTGGATTTCAACTCCCAGAATTCCTCAGTCGCTATGTGTGGACTTCAACTCCCAGAATCCCTCAGCCGCCATGTGTGGATTTCAACTCCCAGAATTCCTCAGTCACCATGTGTGGATTTCAACTCCCAGAATCCCTCAGTCGCCATGTGTGGACTTCAACTCCCAGAATTCCTCCGTCACCACGTGTGGACTTCAACTCCCAGAATTCCTCCATCACCATGTGTCAGGCCCCAAACCAGGAATAACATGTGGTGATTCTTCCAGGCTGAGTTCTTTATTGTTTCACACCTATAGACAACATCTTGCCAGACTGGAGACTCTACTGTCTGCCTCTACATCTGGGAAGTGTTGAGGAGAGGCTGTCTTCACCCTCTTTCTCTCACACAGGATATCTGGACTGCATTGCCTCTTACTCCACTGGACTGCAGCCCTCCCTCCTCAGGATTTGCCTCCTCACCACATTCCATCACACAAGGGATGGCCTCAGTCTTTCCAGTTGCACACGAGACAAAAAATACCACTTACTAGGTATCCATAGGCACATTCCAAGATCCAAGGACAGAGATTCTTGAGGACAGCTGTTCTCCATGCCTGGGGTGGGGTTGGAAATAAGAAAGGTTTCCTTGCAAAAAGGGCAGTAACTCAATGACCAGATTCTGCAAAAACACAAACACAAAACATTTGTAGCAAGGAAAACATTACACGTGGACCAAACATTTACAGGCAGATATCACAAGGGTGGTGCTAGGAAACAATTTCAATAGATGCGATTAAGACACTGGGCTTGTAGACCGGAAGGTTGGCAGTTCGAGACCCAAGCACCATGTGATGGAGTGACCCCGTATTCTGGCCCAGCTCCTGCCCACCTAGCAGTTTGAAAGCAGGCAAATGCGAGTAGATAAATAGGTACCACTTCAGTGGGACAATAATAGCGTTCTGTGCACCTCAGAATATATACCATATTTTTCAGAGTATAAGACACACTCCCCCCCCCAAAAGGGGATGAAAATTTGGGTGGGTCTTATACACCAAATGTAGCCAAAAACACAAGGCACAGAGGAGTCGATGGTATGTGGCAATTCCTGCAGCCTGGAACAGCTGATTGGGGTATTCCGGGAGGCCCACCAATCAGCTGCTGGTGCTGAATCAGGCTGCAATAATGTACTGAAGCTGACTTGGCTGTTTGCTATTTGCTGCAAGGACGTGTCAGAGTTTACAGCAGCAATCACATCCAGAAAGCACCCACAAGTAACTGATTCAGCAGGATTCAATAACTTCTCTTTATATATACACATGAAGTAAATACACAATACCAAAAGCAGGTTTTCCAACATGGTAGTAAATACAAGCAAGTAAAACACAAGCAGAGGAGAGGAGTTTCAGTTTCAGTTTTCGTTTCACAGATCAGCACCGCATGCAGCTTTAGTACAGAACAGTTGAGCTAAGCCATGCCCAGGCTCCTTCCTGTCTCCTTGTTGCTCACACAGCAAATACAGCTTCAGTTTCCAAACAGCCCTCAACTCTCTCACACACTGACAGGACGCTAGCCAGATTAATACCGATAGATGCTGGTAGGCAGAGACAGATTTTTTTTTTCTTATTTTCCTCCCCAAAAACTAAGGTGCGTCTTATACTCCGGAGCGTTTTATACTCCGAAAAATACGGTTGTTGTGCTGGCGACATGACCCTGGAAATTTCTTCAAACAATGCTGGTTCCCTTGGCTAGGAAATAGAGATGAGTACCACCCCTAGAGTTGGACACAACTGGATGGGGGTAACGTTTATTTTACCTTTACCTTTAATGGGATGTGAGAATGACCTTGGGAGAAGTGGTAAGAGCTGCAGACAATAGTTGCACAAGAGGCAACCGAGCCCACAGAAGAAATGTGGGTGTGGCAAAGTCTCAGAAGGGACCCTCCCTAGTTTTTACAGAAAGAAATGCAGAATAGGAGTAGAAGTAACAAAACTCTGTAAGAATACAAGATGCTCACCTTTCTCTTTTCCCAGACATAGAGGGTATTTGAGAGACCACCCCAGGGTTCCATGTCAAACTGTCTTCTAGTTTCTCAGCAATATTTAGAGTGCCATATGGAAGTCGTACTTTACGGCTGAAGAGGGCTACCGTTAGAGTCTCCTGCTTCGGGAATGGGTGATTCCAGAGAGTGGGTATCACCAACTGCTCTGGAAAGTAACAGGATAAAGTTTAATGAAGGACCAGCATTAAAAAATAAAAGCAGTAAAGTATTTATTTAAGAAAATGTACATGATGACCTCCCAATTCACTCTAAGTGACTCCAGGTGGCTTATAAAGATTAAAACCTCATATATAAATAAATATATCAATCTCATATAAAAACAATAAACAGTAATTGCTGTTTAGGAGAACGCAAGAGAATTGGTCCAACATTTCTGAACAACTTCAAACAGAACTGATTTTAAAATTTTCCCGTCAACAAATCTATGATTTTGCAGAAATATGTGAGAATAACATGTCAGAAGTTGAAAAAATAAGATATGGTGGAAAATGATTATAAGTGATTTTATGATAAAGATGAACGAATAGAATTTGTCTACACTGAATCCTAAAAGATAGAAATGTGAAAATAAGTAATTTGACAATATTATAAAGTTTGATAACAATGTAAATTAAAATGAACATTTAAAATGCTAATTGTATAGAAAATAACAATGTTGAAATCATGAAAGTGATTTTTTTTTTGCAAAGAAGAAGAAATAGAACATGTTTGTGATAAGCCATAACAGATGGAAAGGTGAAAATAAGTAATTTAATCATATTATTAATTTTGATAACAATGCAAATTAAGATGAATTTTTTACGGTTAATGATTGGGAAAAAGGAATTAGAGAGACACTTCCGGAAATGAAGAAAGATTGTAAACAACTGGAGCAATTGTAATTGAGAAGAATTATAAGGCGTAAAGTGATGTTATTCTAATATAAAATTGAAAATGATAAAAAATAATGGGGGAAAAAATTAATATGGCAGAAGTTGAAATAAATAAGATATGGAGAAAAATGATAAATTTATGATAAAGGATTACACGAAAGATGAATATTGGAAAAAATGATAAAATTAAGAAATATTATAATGATGATTTTGATTATGTATAAGATGTATATGATATGACACTCCGTTCATAAAATATGTATGATGAAAGAAATTTTTTAAAATAAAACTTGTCTAAAAAGAAAAAAAAACTAAATCTGTGATTTTGCTAACTTTTTATACATACTTGGTACTGGTTACTCACTTCTGTATTCAATCCATGTCCATTTTGCACCCATAATTATCATGTTTTCTCCCTCACGCACACTTTTCAAGTACCTGATTCTGCATTTAATAGACTTTTCACAATGTCCACTTCTTCAGTGGCATAGTATCTCCATTGTTAAACCTTTTCCACTAGCTACTCTTTTCCTTCTTTCAACTCAGTAAAATGTAAAGCTTTGATTTAACGGATCCCGGATAAAAAACTGACAAAATCTTTACAACATCCTTCCGTGAATAGATAAAACCCCACCCACTGTTTCACGCGTGGATAACATGCCCCAAATAAATAAAACACAACATGTTTTGTGCACGACAAAAATATGCATGACAATTCCCATTTTAAAGCCCAAATACAGATAGTCCTTGTCTTACGACCGCAACTGAGCCCAACCTTTCAGTTGCTAAGCGAGACAGGTGTTAAGCGAGTTTTTCTCCTTTTGTGACCTTTCTTGCCACCGTTGTTAAGTGAATCACTGTAGTTGTTAACTTAGCAAAATGGTTGTTAAATGAATCTGGCTTCCCTGTGGACTTTGCTAGTCAGAAGGTCGCAAAAGGCAATCACTGAAACCGTCATAAATATGAATCAGTTGCCAAGAGTCTGAATTTTGATCACGTGACCATGGGGATGCTGCAATGGTGGTAAGAATGAAAACTGATCATAAGTCACTTATTTTCAGAGCCATAACTTCGTACAGTCACTAAATGAATGGTTGTTAAGTCAAGGTCTACCTGGAAAGAGGCTTCTGGGAAGATACCTATGGAGATTCTCAGTCCTCCAGGTCATGGTTGTCCCAAAGGTGCTTCTTTTTCAAGAGGCAACTGGACTTTCTGGTTTTTCTTTGAAGAGGTTTCGCTTCTCATCTAAGAAGCTTCTTCAACTCCGACTGGATGGTGGGGAATGGAAGGATTTTATACTCCTTGCAGACAGCTGGTTATCTGCATTCTTTTAGCGGGTCATTGAAGACACAGATAAACCTCCAAGTGCTTCAACGATCCTCTAAAATTTCTGGACATTTATATCTCGGAGGACCTCTCATGGACGATGAATGCTAACACGCTTGTGAAGAAGGCACAGAAGAGGCTGTACTTCCTGAGAATGCTCAGGAAGATAAATCTATCTCAGCATCTATTTCTGTCCTACTATCGCAGCACCATTAAGAGTGTCCTGACATACGGCATTCTTGCATGGTATGGGAGCAGCTCTGCAGCGGACAAAAAAGCTCTACAAAAAATCATTAAAACTGCCCAAAATATCATCGGGCTCCAGCTACTAGCCTTGGACGACATCTTCGCATCTCGCTGTTTGAGGAAGTTGCACAACATTCTCAGAGACTCTTCCCATCCTGCTTACAATCTTTTTGGAGTGTTGCCTTCTGGCAGAAGATACAGAACAATGAAAACTCGGACCGCACGTCTTCTGAATAGTTTTTATCCCAGAGCTATAATTGCACTCAACAATGAACTAAAGGGCCACCATCAGTGAGCTGTTGGACAGCATGACTTGGTCTGTTGTGTGGATGTTTGGGTGGTTTAGGGGTGGGGAATTGTGGTGGTGGGGTGTCTGGGGATTGTCATGTGTGTTGGGCTTGGTCTCTGGGTGTTATGTGAATTTCGCTGTATGGGTATACTGCAGGGGTGGGTTCTAAATTTTTTTACTATCGGTTCTGTGGGCGTGGCTTATTTTGTGGGTGTGGCTTGGAGGTCATGTGACTAGGTGGGCGTGGCTAGCTGGTCAGAGTCATTTCTGGAAGGTCCTCACACTTACGACCAGTCCTCGCACTTACGACCCGACTCATTTGTTTGCTTTTAACACTGATCAGCTGTAGGACGGCCCTTTGAAGTCCCGCGGCAAGAGTTTAAACAGTTTTTTTCCCTCTAATCATCAGCTGGGACTCAGGAGGCAGCAATAGATTGGGGGTGGGACCAAATAAAAGGTAAGAATAACATGGGGGGGGTGGGGGGTGGGAGGGCGGGGGGGGAGAACCCATTCGGTGACGTCATATCGTCACCGCTACCGGCTCGGCCGAACCGGACCGAACCGGGAGAAACCCACCACTGGTATACTGTGTATATACGTACAATGACTATATATAAAAGGATGCAAATGACCAGCTGTCTGCAAGGAATACAAATCCTTCCATTCCCCACCATCCAGTCAGAGCTGAAGAAGCTTCTTGGATGAGAAAGCTGAAACGTCTTCAAAGAGAAACCAGAAAGTCCAGTTGCCTCTTGAAAAAAAGCACCTTTTGAGTCTTCCAGGAAGAGTTTATTAGGACCAGCAACATACCATGAGTCTGATCACTTTGGGACACTTGTCCTGGCATGACGACAAAAAGGCCTTTGCTTCCAAATTTGCCTTGCAGGTGGATGCTGTTGTAAGGCCGGTTATGGTTTCCGAAGAAATGCAAGGTGTATTTTTTCAAGCTGTCTCCGGGCTTCCCTTTCAGCTCAATGAACTTGTATAGAAGTGAGTCGTTGGTCAGGCCCACTTCGTTGATGACGGCCGAAGAATTGTGGATCCCCTGTCTGGTGAGATTCAAGTTGAAGGACACGCAAGAGTTTTCCCGAAGAGGCGTTATTTCAGTCACCTGGGAGATGGGCATAAAATATATGAATCTGCAACGTTCATTTCTTTTAAAGTTCATTTTTACATTTCTAACAGCTTTCTCCCACCCACCCCCAACTAGCTACTCTGCTGTAGAGTTATTTTCGAAGCTTAGCCTTGGAGAAAAACATCCAAGGGCAGGGATTTATTGTATTTAATTATCCCCTGTTTCAAGGCCAGCCAACTCTTTGGAAACTCCGGAGAATTTAGAGATAAAATGAGAAACAATAATTTATTTATTTATTTATTTATTAATCAAATTTCTATACCGCCCTACTCCCGAAGGACTCAGGGCGGTGAACAGCCAAGATAAAATACAGATAATACAAATATTAAAAGTCCCTTAAAATTATTAAATATTTTGGCCGAAACACAGATTAAAACACCCAATTTATAAGATCAAACGAATTAAAAAATTTAAAAGAGGAGAAAATATAGAATGTATTTAAAATAGAATAATATAGAAAAAGAAATTGTAACTAAGCAGAAGAACAAAACACCTGATTGTAAACCAAACATAACTAAAATGGGCTTGACAACCATGCCATTCCAAGCCTGGGAGAACAAACAGGTTTTTATAGTTTCTTGAACATCATAAGAATGGGAGATGCATGAATAACATTGGGGAGGGTATTGTCTAGTGCCGTGATGGCACGTGTGCCACAGGTGGCACACGGAGCTATATTGGTGGGCACATGAGCTCAGCTCCGGCGCGCATGCTTGCGCTGGCCAGCTGATTTTCGGGCCTTCTGGGCCCACCGGAAGTCGGCAAATGGGCCATTTCCAGACTCCGGGGGGGTGGGGAAAGCTGTTTTCACTCTCCCCAGGCTCCTAGAGAGGCTCTGGAGCATGGGGAGAGCAAAAAATGGGCCTATTGCATGCCAAAAGCGGGGGGAGCATGTGGGGGTCGTGTGTGCATGTGGGGGGGGGGGCACATAGAATTTTGGTTGTGGGCATGCGCATGCACGGCCCCCCGCTCCCCCCACTTTTGGCACGAGATGGCAAAAGGGTTAGCACCAGGCTAGACTGTGAGTTCAACCACCTTAGTCTTGAAAGCCAGCTGACCAACTTTGGGCCAATTACCAGGCGATGGTAAGTTCTAGTTCCACTTTCATGCCTTAGGCATCAAAGCCAAGTGGGTGACTTTGGACCAATCACCAGGAGACTGTGAGTAATCTAGTTCCACTTTAGCATTGAAAACCAGCTGGGTGACTTTGAGCCAGTCCTTCCCTCTTAGTCCAACCCGCCTCACAAAGTTGTTGTGGGGAAAATAGGAAGAGGAAGATGTGTTTGGATACGTTCAACCACCTTGGGTTGTTTGTAAAAAAATAATAAAAGCAAGATATAAATAAATAAGCTGTCAACTTGCAAAGCTTTCAAGTTGCCATGAGCAGGAGGGAGGGAATTCACTGAAGTGAATTCCATACATTCTTCCTGACCGCAATCAGAAGGAGGGTGTTAGGTTTCACAGCCAGCCAAAGTGGTTAATTGGAGAATGTGATTTATGACATGGCCAGAGAGGAGGGGAGAGACGGGGTCATAGGGGAACGTAAATCTACGCAGGATCAGTCCTAACTGCATCCCAGTATTGCCAGAATGGTGCTCCTAATAAATGACTATATTTCCTTTGAAGTTTGGCTCATGGCTCATGAATTAATTAGGGCATCTTTCGGAAACTTGACATAAGCATGAATAGATGAGACCAACATGTCCACCTGCTCCAGGATCTTCCTTCAATCAGCAGTCAGCCAGATCAGCGGTCACCAACTAGTGGTCCGTGGACCACTGGTGGTCCACGAGAAAATTTTGGTGGTCCGCAGAAAAATTATTTGCATTTTTTATACTGCACTATATCAGGGGTCCTCAAACTACGGCCCCTGGGCCGTATACGTGCAATGAATGTTTGTGTTGCTGCAGAGAGTCTCCCCCTTTGGGGTCTTTTTGTGTGGGTTGGAGGGGGGCAGAAATTCTGACTTGGGGTCTGCTTCGGCCTCCTGGTGCGAGGCTTTGGGCAAAGGCTGGAGGGAAGTGCCACTGGTGGCAAAGAGCCGGAGGACCTTGTTCCAGTGGGACTGCAACATAGCCTGGAACTGGCTGACCATCTCAGCCCACTGAGCCTCCAGGTGCTGGCACCTGGTCTTGCACTCCTGCAGGTCTTCCCTCTGCTTGGAAAGCCTATGCTCCTAGTCCTCAGTGAGGTGCTTCTGCTGAGCCTCCTTCTCGATCATATCCAATTTGAACTGAGCCAGCTGTTTTGCCAACTCTTTCTCATGCTCCAGCAACTGCTTCCTATTGGGACCCTAAGGAGCCCAGGTGGGCAGGCGAGGAATGGCGAATAGAGGCTGGCAAGGCGCCCCTCAATGTGAGTGGCCATTGAGTTGGCCACGCCCACCCAGTCACATGACCACCTTGCCACGCCCACCCAGCCATTCATTAGGCAGATCATATTAGTGGTCCGCGGGATTTAAAATTATGAATTTAGTGGTCCTTGGGGTCCGAAAGGTTGATGATCCCTGAGCCAGATGTTTCTGAGAATTTCACTAGCACATAATAAGAATCCCCTTTAACCTAATTCTCGGGTTTGGTGACACATTATTTCTGAATGTCAGCACAATCAAAACCCTAGTGGAATAAAACTCAAAGTCTAATTCAGCCCACATCCTGTTTCCTTCTGGAAAACCCCGTTAGGAGGATCTACCCTCAATAACCTCTAAGATCGTCCCACCGCCATCAGCTGTGGTTCAAGTTGATGAACGACTTGATTTTGCTCGAACGGTGATGAGCAAAATCACCGTTCAAGCGATTTCGAGCAAATCATCTTTTGCTTGAACGCAGAAGAGTGGGAGTTGGGAGGGTTGTCAGATATCATGTGGCTGCAGCTAAACTCTCCATGGGCTGCTCAATAAGGTTTGCAGCAGGGGTTGCTCCAACCTTGGCCACTTCAAGACTCCCAGAATTCCCCAGCCAGGCATGAAGTTGAAGTCCACAAATCTTAAAGTTGCCAAGTTTGGAGATCCCCAGTTTACATCATAGCAATAGCCCTTAAGACTTATATACCACTTCATTGTGCTTTTACACCCCTCTCTAAGCGATGTACAGAGACAGCCTCTTGCCCCCAACAATCTGGGTCCTCATTTTACCCACCTCGGAAGGATGGAAGGCTGAGTCAACCTTGAGACCTGGTGAGATTCGATCTGCCAAATTGCAGGCAGCCGGCAGTCAGCAGAAGTAGCCTGCAGTACTGCACTTTAACCCAGGGGTGAAATCTGACAGATTCTGGAGAACTGGTAGCAGAAATTTTGAGCAGTTCGGAGAACCAGTAGTGGAAATGTTGAGTAGTTCGGAGAACCGGCAAATACCACCTCTCGCTGGCCCCAGAGTGGGGTGGGAATGGAGATTTTGCAATATCCTTCCCCCAGGAGTAGGGAGGGAATGGGGATTTTGCAGTATCCTTCCCCTGGAGTGAGGTGGAAATGGGGATTTTGCAGTATCCTTCCCCTGGAGTGGGGTGGGAATGGGGATTTTGCAGTATCCTTCTCCCGCCACGCCCACCAAGCCACGCCCACAGAACCAGTAGTAAAAAAAATTGGATTTCACCACTGCTCTCACCACTGCTCCTCATAACACACATCATAACATATATCATTAGCTGAGTCAATTATGGTTGACTCAACCAACTACGCTAAAGCAAATTAGGGCTTGTTGCGTTAGATAAACGGCAACCAAGATAGAGTTAAAAAAAAAAAAAAAAGCAGAAATGGACTGTTGGCTGATCTCTGTGGCACCTCCTACACAACACTTCAGCCATTTTACCTGGAAACTCTTAGGATCTCTGGGCTTCAGGCTGAGACATCGGCTGATGGACTCGTCTTCGGTGCTATGAGAGTCATTTTCATGGAGGACATGCTGCCCAGGAGTGAGAAGAGCCAGGAGCTTGTCAGCTTTTTCTGCACCCCGGGCTCTGTACACTACAGCATCAACCAGCCCATCGACGGTCACCTGCATGTTGTTTTTATAGACAGGGTTGGCATTGCGGTAGAGCCCCACAGCATCGACGCCATTTTGGATGGTAGTATCTGGCAAAAGAAGCGAGGGCTTGGGAGTGACTCCACCACTCCCTACAAGGAAGTAGCCCCGCTCATTGGTTGAGTAGCCTGTCAGATTCAAGACCTTGTAAGCTAAGTTGTTCTTGCCGTTGTACAGAACGAGCCAGTAATTCTCGAGTGGAAACGGTGCTTGTCCTGGGTAGAACAACTCAATGTATTCCGTGTCTTCCCGAGAGCCAGGATTGTCTGCGTTCACTTCGTTGATAAGCAACTCCAGGGCTGGAGTTGGAGATTCTCCGGTTGTCCGTGGTTCTTCTGAAGTTACATCTACAATGAACCAAATAGAATAGAATAGAATTCTTTATTGGCCAAGTGTGATTGGACACACAAGGAATTTATCTTTGGTGATATGCTCTCAGTGTACATAAAAGAAAAGATACGTTCGTCAAGAATCATAAGCTACAACACTTAATGATAGTCATAGGGTACAAATAAGCAATCAAATCATACTAGGAAACGATAAATTTCAATATAAATAGTAAGGATACAAGCAACAAGGTTACAGTCATAAGTGGGAGGAGATGGGTGATAGGAACAATGAGAAGATTAATAGTAATAGTAATGCAGACTTAGTGAATAGTTTGAGTGTTGAAGGAATTATTTGTTTAGCAGAGTGATGGCATTCGGGGAAAAACTGTCCTTGTGTCCAGTTGTTCTGGTGTGCAGTGCTCTATAGCGTCGTTTTGAGGGTAGGAGTTGAAACAGTTTATGTCCAGGATGCGAGGGGTCTGTAAATATTTTCACAGCCCTCTTGTCTCGTCACTTCAGACTGAACATACAAACATTTTATTCTAGGGTGAACAGCTAATGTTTCTTTCCTGATCACTGAAGAGAAAAAAGGGGTTTACAAGTAGTCAGCATATGACCATTCATTTAGCAAGCATCCAAAGTTACGACGGTGCTGAAAAAAAGTGAATTACAACCAATCCTCACAACCAAGTTGCAGAACCACGTTGCAGAATCCCTGCAGTCACATGATCAAAATTTGAGCACTTGGCAATCCAGTATATATTTGCGACAATTGCAGTGTCCCATGGTCATGTGATTACCATTCTGGCCAGGGGATGAAATTCACTTACCTTCCCTACCGGTTCGCAAATGTACTTGCACACGTCGTTGTCCGTGCATGAGCAAAGCCTTCTGCGCATGCGCAGAGGCTTAAAATCATCGCAAAAAAGCAACGTCATGACGTCCGCGCGGATGGGCGGAGCCTCCCGCAGCCGCTGCTACCGATTCGCCCGAACTGGATAGAACTGGCTGAATTTGATGCTGACAGGGGAATTCTGGGAGTTGAAGTCCACCCACCTTCAAGCTGCCAAAGGCTGAGAAACCCTAACTTATCTTAAGGCCTTGGTAGTACAGTGGTAGTACAGTGGTCTAAAGCACCCTGTTATTAAGACCAGCTGCCTGCAATTACTGCAGGTTCGAATCTTGCCAGGCTCAAGATTGACTCAGCCTTCCATCCTTTCTAAGGTAGGTAAATTGAGGACCCAGTTTGTGGGGGCAATAAGCTGACTTTGTATAAATATACAAAAGGATGAAGGCTATTGCTTAGCACATTGTAAGCCGCCCTGAGTCTCCGGAGAAGGGCGGCATAAAATCAAATTTAAAAAAAAAGGCCAAGCAATTCTCGTGCCACCACAAAATGGTGAATGGTGAATGCTTGTGCTCTGGGGCCAAGGAAGGGGAGCTAAAAATCCCGGAATTTGCACTCTGTTGTGTTCTCTCCTCCGTCACACTACTGTACCTGGAGGTGTGTCTGTCCCATCTGCATTGCTTGAACAAGTCTTAATCGCTATGCTGAGGTTTCCAAAATGAAACCGTTCTTCACTCTTCTCCAAGACTGAGAGGGCCTGCAACTCAAGATCCAGCTGCTCTGTTGACCGGGCACTCAAGAGGGCAGTGAAAATCAATTCTCTGCCTTCACAGGTTAAAACGGGATCTGTCATGAGAGGAGCGAAAGGAAAATATCATTGTTGGTTCTCAATCTGTACAAATTTCTTTCCCAAATACTTTCAAAGTAAAATGTACCACATGGCTTACCTTTGAAATAGGCTGGGGAAAAACTGCAGTTGCATCGTTTCTCCAGAGACTGGGCCAAAACTCTCTGCATCGTGCTTTTGTCCTGAGGTTTTTGTTGGCAATCTTAAGGTACAAAAGACACAGAAGAAAGATAAACGGAAGAGACAGAGAAGATATAAGGTTTGTATCTCCCATTTGGTTTTGCTTAATGCATTTACAGCCTTCCCTCTCAGGTGCAAAGGATCAGGACCATACATTAAGTTGCAGTGAACAGAATGTGCATTAACAGAATCTTGCAAGTCTGAAAATTAGAATAGAGTAGAGAATAGAGAATAGAGAACAGAACAGAACAGAACAGAACAGAACAGAATAGAATATGAAGTAGAGTAGAGTAGAGTAGAATATGGAATAGAATAGAATAGAATAGAATAGAATAGAATAGAATAGAATAGAACAGAATATGAAGTAGAGTAGAGTAGAGTAGAATATGGAGTAGAGTAGAGTAGAGTAGAGTAGAGTAGAGTAGAGTAGAGTAGAATAGAATAGAATAGAATAGAATAGAATAGAATAGAATAGAATAGAATATGGAGTAGAGTAGAGTAGAATAGAATAGAATAGAATATGGAGTAGAGTAGATAAGAATAGAACAGAACAGAACAGAACAGAACAGAACAGAACAGAACAGAATAGAATAAAATAGAATATGGAGTAGTGTAGAGTAGAATATGGAGTAGAGTAGAGTAGAATAGAATGTGGAGTAGAACAGAACAGAACAGAACAACTTTATTGTCACTTTGAATGTCACTTTGATTTCTATTCTAAATCTTCCACGGTCTCTTTTACAGCCTGAGAAACTAGGGAGGGTCCTTTCTGAACCCCTTGCCCCATCCCTTGTCCAGCTGAGGGCTATGCTGTCTCTTTTCTAACTGTTTCCTTGGCAGCATCTTTTGGCTTCTTCCCCCTACCCCCCCAAGGCCTTTCCCACTAACTTATTACAGTACATTTGGTGCAATCCCATGCTTCAATTCACCAGTTCACCCCACTGTCCCCAGGTAGCGCTTACCTGTTACTTGAAAACAAAAGGAAACCTTTTGGCTAAAGCGCATCTTCGGGCAGTCGTTGAATTGCAAAGGTGTGGGCTTGGCGAGGGCGTAAGAGGAGGAATCACGGGAGACGGAGCAGCAGAGGCACCGGCTGACAGAGGCACCATCCGCCTGGGATCTGATGAAAATTATCAGAGGGGAAGAGAAAGGTCCATAATTAATCAAAGGGAAAGGCCGGAAGAGAATATGAGAAGCAGCGAAATGGCCAAAGCGATTTTAATAGAGGTAGTCCTCGACTTACAACAGGTCATTTAGCGACCGTTTAAAGTTACAACAGCATTGAAAACAGTGGCTCATGACCATTTTTCACACTTACGACAATTGTAGCATCACCATGGTCACATGACCCAAACTCAGAGGCTTGGCAACAGATTCATATTTATGACGGTTGCAGTGTCCTTGGGTCAAATGATCCCCCAACAAGCCAAGTCCATGGGGAAGCCAAATTCACTTAACAACCATGTTCCTTACTTAAGAACTGCAGTGATTCACTTAACATCTGTGGCAAGGAAAGTCATAAAACAGAGCAAAATTCACTTAACGAGGGTCTCACTTAGCAAACAAGAAGTTTGGGCTCCATTATGGTCATACGTCGAGGACTACCTCTAGTTTATCTTCTGCAAAATGGGAGAGGGAGATGCTTTTCTAAATGGAATGTGCCAGGCCCCTTGGCAGCTACAGGTAGTCCTTAAGTTACAACCGCAATCGAACCCAAAATTTCTGTTGTTAAGTGAGACATTTGTTAAGTGAGTTTTGCCCCATTTTTCGAACTCCTTTGACTCATTTGTTAAGTGAATCACTGCAGTTGATAAGTTCCGTAACCAGGTCGTTAAGCGAATCTGGCTTCTCCCTTGATTTTGCTTGTCGCAAAAGGGGATCGCGTGACCTTGGGGCACATCAATGGTCATAAATAGGAACCAGCTGCCAAGCATTTGAATTCTGATCACCGTGGGGATGTTGCAAAGGTCATAACTTTGAAAAAACGGTCCCGTGTCAACATTTTTTCAGAGCCGCTGTAACTTTGAACGGTCACTAAATGAGCTGTCGCACTTCGAGTGCTACCTGTGCCTGTATTCTCGATCAGTCTGCTCCCTTCTCTACCCAAGAAATGGCTGAGAATCACCTTGTGGTTTTTTAAGGGGAGGCATTGAGCCAATAGGTAAATCAGACTGTTGAGTAGATCAAATGTAGCAGCAGAAACTCGCTAGAGGTATTCCTGATTGTTGTTGCTTTGCCATAAATGCAGGGGTGGGCATCAGATCCTTTAGCAACGGGTTCGCTGCCCCCTTGCTGGGTGGGCGTGGCCTAGTTGGCCACCTGCACCACGGCGGTGTGTGTGTATGTTTTTTGCCCTCCCCAGGCTCCGGAGGCTTTTCTTGAGCCTCTGAGAGGGCGAAAACTGCTTCCCCCGGGGTCTGGAGGCCCTCTGGAGGCCAGAAACAGGCCCTTTTTCGGACTCCCGGAACCTCTGGTAGGCCTGTTTTTCACCCTCCCAAATCCTCCGCGCGGCTCCTGCACTTACCTGGAATGATGAACGGGCCGCGTAGAGACTCCTGGGAGGGGTGGGGTCAGAGGGGCAGGGCGGGGTGGGCATGGCCAGCCAGGGGTGGCATTTGGGAGTTTGCTGAACCCCAACGATCCTTGGCTAGAGGATCGCCTGAATCCTGCCGAACCCCCAGGAGCCCACCCCTACATAAATGCATATTTCACCTCATTTTCTATCTAGAGCTAAAATTTGGGAATCTGTTTTCGGCATGACCCAGGTTTTCTTCTGCCAAGGGTTCACAGGACATTTTGGCTTGCATCTCGCTTCCTTACTGTTTGCTCACGTAGAAGGGAGGCTTCCCAGGGGTCAAGGTGTCCAGCAGCTCCGAATCCATCTGTTCCACTGTTGTGTACACCAAGGCATCCAGAAGAGCTGGTGTCGACGTGACGCTGGAGCCCACCACAAAATTTCTGATGGTCCCGCCGTACAGGGCAACGGCGTTGGTGCCTGCTTTGAGAAGGGGAGTGCTGGAATTCTGGAGGAAAGTGAAGTTCTGAAAGTGAGCTGCGCCCCCTAAAAGAAAGAGAAAACTTTAATGTAGCATTTTTAAAGGAAGCCTGTATAGGTACAAGACAGGTAGTCCTCGACTTAAGACCACAATGGAGCCCGACATTTCTGTTGTTAAGCGAGACATTCGTTAAGTGAGTTTTGTCCCATCTTACAACTTTTCTTGCCACAGTTGTTAAGGGAATCACAGCACTTGTTAGATACACAATGTCACTCCATCTTCCCTAAGTCTTCACACCGCCCGGTTTCGGGTCGACGTTTGGGGCTCGGGACCCCAGATAGCACCCCAGTATCCGGGGAGCTGTTCTGTTGTTTTAAAGCAGATTCAGGTTAATGTCAGGGTTTCAAGTAACACCCCCAACGAAAGAAAACTCTGAGGCTTGAGTTTCCTCAAAGTTCCATTTTATTTGAGATTTTATATTGGCACATCTGGGAAAACCCGAATCTGAAAGTTTCAAGGTTTTCCCCACCCAAAGGAAAGTCCAAGTCCCTGCCCAACACCCACAAGTCCATCACATGGTCCAATCAAAGCACCGTCCCAACTGGAGATGCCTTCCAGTCACACCCCTCCAGGTGCCGGGCAAGATGGCCTTGACTTCTTGAGAAAGGAATGTTATGATGACTATATATCACCCATGCTCCATAAAATCCCCCCTCCCAGTTTCCCCCAGTAGTAAACATGGCAGACCTGAAGGCCTAATGCAAAAGATGGCTTCCAGGCCTGACACACAGTTGTTAAATTAATCTGGCTTCCCCCATTGATTCTGCTGGATGGAAGACCCCTAACCAGGTCGCAAAAGGACGATCATATGACCCCGGGGCACTGTGACAGTTGTAACTGCAAGGACTGGTCGCAAATACTTTTTTTAAGTAACTTTCAATGGTTGTGAGGTCAACCTGTATGCCCATCGCTGAGAATTCTGGGAGCTGAAGTTTATACTTCTAGAGAGCAGCCAGGTCAGGGAAGAAGTGCCTGATGGTTTAAAATGTGAGGTTTTTTTTCAAGAGGCCACTGGACTTTCTGGTTTTTCTTGGAAGACGTTTCGCTTTTCATCCAAGAAGCTTCTTCAGCTCTGACTGGATGGTGGGGAATGGAAGGCTTTACACTCCTTGCAGAGAATGCAAATGTCCAGCTGTCTGCAAGGAGTATAAATCAGTGGTGGGTTCCCCCCAGTTCGCACCAGTTCTATAGAACCGGTAGCAAAACCGGCGGGAGCAGTGGTGGGTTCCTCCCGGTTCGGTCCGGTTGAGCTGGTAGCGGTGACGATATGACGTCACCGAACCGGTTCTCCCCCCCCCGCCCTCCCCCCCCACCCCCCCACGTTATTCTTACCTTTTATTTGGCCCCACCCCCAATCTATTGCTGCCTCCTGAGTCCCAGCTGATGACTAGAGGGAAAAAAACTGTTTAAACTCTTGCCGCGGGGCTTCAAAGGACCGTCCTACAGTTGATCAGTGTTAAAAGCAAACAAATGAGTTGGGTCATAAGTGCGAGGACTGGTCGTAAGTGCAAGGACCTTCCAGAAACGACTCTGACCAGCTAGCCATGCCCACCTAGTCACATGACCTCCAAGCCACACCCACAAAATAAGCCACACCCACAGAACCGGTAGTAAAAAAATTTAGAACCCACCCCTGAGCGGGAGGCTCCCGGCCACCGACCCCGACGTCACCAAAACACTTCTGCGCATGCGCAGAAGAGCGTGTGGCCCCGCTGCAAACCGGGAGTAAAGGTAAGTAGAACCCACCCCTGGTATAAATCCTTCCACCCATCCCCCAACATCCAGTCAGAGCTGAAGAAGCTTCTTGGATGGGAAGCAAAACATCTTCCAAGAAAAACCAGAAAGTCCAGTTGCCTCTTGAGAAAAAACCCACCTTTGGGATAACCATGACCTGGATGACGGAGAATCTCCATAGACAAATGCATGGTGTTACAATTCTCAGCGCACCAGACCAGCTTAAATACAGATTAACAGAGTTGGAAGGGACTTTGGAGGACATCTAGTCCAACCCCCGCCTCCCCACCCAAGCGGGAGACCCGTGATGGCGAACCTATGGCACACGTGCCGGAAGTGGCACGCAGAGCCATTGCCCGTTGCATTTCCGGATTCCAGCGCGCCGAAGGAACGTCTATCCAGCGCCAGGGTAAGAGACGCACCAGCCGGGAAGCGGGCCGCTCCCTTGGCAGAAGGGGCGGGAGGACTGTTCTTGGTGGGGGGCTGGGGGGGGCACTTCATTGACACTCTTCCGGGTTCCAGCAGTGCCCCCCCAGCCCGTTTTTGGTCCTGGGAGGCTTCAGGGAGGATTGCCAGCCCCAAAACGGGCAGCAGGAGGTGTGGCGCAGATGCGCAGTGGGAGCGGGGTCATGCACGCATGCGTGGAGGGGGCGGAGAGAGTGTGCAGGGGTCGTGTGCACATGGGCGGGGCGCGGGGGGCATTGCATTATGGGTGTGAGCACGCCCGCGCCCGACTCCCCCCCACTTTTGCCACGCAACGGGAAAAGGGTTCGCCCTCACTACCCTTTTCTGAGGGATGGTAATCCAGTCTCTTCTTGAAAGCTTCCAGTGATGAAGCTCCTACAAACCTCTGAAGGCAAACCTGATTAAGGGAAGGGATAATACTGTAAGGTCATTGCCTGTGTGCAAATCTCACTCTCCGATTTGCTTGAATATATAACTTGCATCGTCCCTGGGCAGGCAAGAGTTTCAACAGATGAACCTGAGATTCAAGCACCCTTTCCAAGAGAGCAAATATCTTTTGGTAGGGTCAAATTTCTATTTGTGTACCTTTTTCATCCTAGGAGAAATGATTACAGCTTCTAAAACGAGTGCTAGATTCTCGCAAGATGCTAAAATAAAGTTGCTTGCGTCTTTGCAGAGAGCAGGGAGTATTGTGCTTGTAAATCACAGCTTAGGTTCGCCTTAGCAACTGTAATTTTATGCAGTAACACATCATTTATACAGTAACACATCATCCAAAGCCCCTGAGGGCAGGACAAGAAGCAATGGGTGGAAACTAATCAAGGAGAGAAGCAACCTAGAACTAAGCAGAAATTTCCTGACAGAACAATTAATCAGTGGAACCACTTGCCTCCAGAAGTTGTGAATGCTCCAACACTGGAAGTTTTTAAGAAGAGATTGGACAACCATTTGTCTGGAGTGGTGTAGGGTTTCCTGCCTAAGCAGGGGGTTGGACTAGAAGACCTCCAAGGTCCCTTCCAAGTCTGTCATTGTATTCCAGTGATGGCTAACCTTTTTGCCATCATGTGCCAAAAGGAGGGGGAGCACAGGGGATCATGCGCACGTGTGCCCACACTCATAATTCAATGCACACACACCCCGTGCATATGTGCGCGACCCCCCCTGCGCGACCCCCCGCTTTTGGCACGTGATGGCACGGTGGGACCGGAAGTCCCGTTTTTCACTCTCCCCAGGCTCCAGAGCCTTCCTAGGAGCCTGGGGAGGGCGAAAATGGCCTTCCCCACTCCCCCCCCCCCCCGGAGGCCCTCCGGAGGCCGGAAACAGCCCGTTTGGACTTCTGAAAGGCCCGAAAATCAGCTGGCTGTCATGAGCATCCCCGCCAGAGCTGACCTAGGGCAACGCTCGTGTGCCCACTGATATGGCTCCGTGTGCCATCTGTGGCACGCATGCCATAGATTCACCATCCCAGTTCTATTCTATTTAACATGTCACGTGAATGCAGTCCTAGTTTCTGAAGTTTATGAGCCCGCTGCTTGGTGAAGCCAGACCTTCCTAAATGCAGGCAGTCCTCGACTTATAACCACAACTGAGCTCCAAACTTTCTGTTGCTGAGCGAGACATTTGTTAAGTGAGTCTTGCCCCATTTTACGACCTTTCTTGCCACATTTGTTAAGTGAATCCCTGCAGTTAGCAACATGGTTGTTAAGCGAATCTAGTTTCCCCACTGACTTTGCTCGTTAGAAGGTCACAAAAGAGAATCAGATGACCCTGGGACAGGGCAACCGTCATAAATATGAACCAGCTGCTAAGCGTCCGAATTCTGTGTCGTAAGTGTGAAAAATGGTCATAACTCCCTTTTTTCACCGCCATTATAAACTTTGAACAGTCACTAAACAAATGGTTGTAAATCAAGGATTACAGATAGTCCTCAATTTACAACCACTTGGGGGGGGGCAGAATTTCCTAATGTGATATATGAGCTAGCCAATGGCTACTGATCATGGTGGTTATGTCAGAAACTGGAAAAACAGATATATATAGACGTATCTACCTGGAAGTTTGGACAGTCCCGAACCCAACAGAAGTAACCCATCAGGAGAAGTTTCACCCTTGACCTCCATGACAGAGTAGATCTTTCGGGTGCTTCCTTCCATCAGCACCATCACCAGGTCCTTCACCTCCATGGAAGGGGGACCTTGGAGCTCCACAAACTCAGCGTCTCCAGGAGAGGATGCCAATTTCACCTCATTGATCAACACAACAGAGGCATTCAACTGTGAGAAAGGGATGCAGTGGTTATCTGCCCCTGGGGTTGGTGCCCCCAGTTGGAAGAACCTCTGAGAATCCATCCCTTGGCACCTCTCCAGAGACTCATCATCCGTGGTCCGGAATGAAGGGTCCTCCAAGAAAGGTTCCGTGCCAGGGGTCAGGACCCGAACCAACTCATCTGCTTTGTCCCTTTTGTTAGACTTATGAACCAAAGCATCCACCAGGCCTTTGTTGTCTACAGGCATGCCTACGTACAAATCCGATCTCCCAAAATAGAGAGCAATTGCATCCGGTCCATTCTGGATCGTGCCCTTCGAGAGGATTATAGCTGGCCTTGGGACAAGGTTGCCAGACCCAACCAGGAGAAAACCCTGATCATCTGTGGAAAAACCACCAAGATCCAAGACTTTGTAGGCCGTGTTTCCCTTCCCGTTGTAGAGGACTAAACGATATCCCTTCAAAGCAACTCTTTGTCCGCTGACATGATAGAGTTCCAGATACTCCATGGTGTCGTCTCCTGGATTATCTGCATTGACCTCATTGATCAGGAGGCTCGGCTTCATCTTTTGGTCCTCGATGAGGTTCTGCGACTTCCCTTCACGTAACCAGAAGCACAGAAGGAGCACAGATGCACAGATCCAACCAGATTCCATGACTGCAGAGACGAGCTGTTCTCCAAGCAGCCTAAATAATCTGATCCAACTTTTCCAAGAGGTCTGGGTAAAACGGAAGAGAAAAATAGCTGGGAAAAACAGCAAACAGGATGCAAAGCGATAAAATTATTCCGCCATCCCAACGAATGATGATGAACGCACAAAGATCCAGACACCTCAAATCCAAGCAAGAATGATAAGGAAGTGCAGCGCTCTTCTGCAGTAATACTTTCTCTTTGATAATCTTATCTTTTCCATTAGTAGGAAAAAAACAAAAGAAATTAAAAAGCTGTACTTTCCCTGTAAATCATTGCCAACCTGGCCATAACCAGGATGAGCCAAAGCAATAGCCAATATACCCTTATCTTGGAAAAGAAGCGTACCTTGGAAACAAATATTGCATACCAATAAAGTATAATACGTATAGTCAAGGCTATGGTTTTCCCAGTTGCAATGGATGGCTGTGAAAGTTGGACCATAAGGAAGGCTGAGCACCAAAGAATGGAGGTCTTTGAACTCTGGTGCTGGAGAAGATTCCTGAGAGTCCCTTGGACTGCAAGGTGATCCAACAGTCAGTCCTAGAGGAGATCAACCCTGACTGCTCTTTAGAAGGTCAGATCCTGAAGAGGGAATTCAAAATACTTTGGCTACCTAATGAGAAGGAAGGACTCCCTGGAGAAGAGCCTAATGCTGGGAACGATGGAGGGCAAAAGAAGAAGGGGACGGCAGAGAACGAGGTGGCTGGATGGAGTCACTGAAGCAGTTGGCGTGAGCTTAAATGGACTCCAGAGGATGGTAGAGGACAGGGAGGCCTGGAGGAACGTTGTCCATGGGGTTGCAGTGGGTCGGACACGACTTCGCAACTAACAACAACAACAACAAAGTATAATATACGGTTTTCCTTTCCAACATTCTTGTTATTCCTCCTTCCAAAGAGAGAATTGCTGGTCCGTGGCCAGTGGAGAAGGAATAAAATTAGTTGAGAGAAGATTTGCTTAGGGGAAAAATATTTCTAAAGAATTGCATCTCTGAGAAATGCACCCACTAGGATTAGGTTAACCATGGTTTATTCAGTCCCTATTGCTTGGATTCTCACATAGGTAGTCCTCGATTTACAACTCCAATTGAGCCCAAAGTTCCCGTTGCTAAGCGAGACAATTGTGAATTAAGCCCCATTTTACGACTTTTCTGGCCACCGTTATTAAGTGAATCATTGCAGTTGTTAAGTCAGTCACATTGTTGTTAAGTGAATCTGGCTTCCCCATGGATTTTGCTTATTAGAAGGTCGCAAAAGGGGATCACATGACCCGGGACACTGTGACCGTCATACATATGAACCAGTTACCAAATATCTGAATTTTTATCACGTGACCATGGGGATGCTGCCCCGGTCATAACTGTGAAAAACGGTTGTAAGTTACTTTTTTCAGGGCCATTGAAACTTCGAACATTCACTAAATCAGAGGTCTTCAAACTTGGCAGCTTTAAGACTCGTGGACTTCAACTCCCAGAATTCTCCAGCCAGCATACCTATGCTGGCTGGAGAATTCTGGGAGTTGAAGTCCACGAGTCTTAAAGCTGCCAAGTTTGAAGACCTCTGCACTAAATGAATGGTTGTAAGTCAAGGACGACCTGAATCGATGTCACTTGGAAAGTAATTTTATTCCATTCTAAACATACCACTAAACTTAACCAAGTCCTGTCCTTACAGCTGATTTGTATCAAAAGAGCTTTGATAGTACAGTGGTCTAAGCACCCTGTTATTAACACAGCTGCCTGCAATTACTGCTGGTTCGAATCTCTCCAAGGCTCAAGGTCGACTCAGCCTTCCATCCTTTCTAAGGTAGGTTAAATGAGGATCCAGTTTGTGGGGGCAATAAGCTGACTTTGTATAAATATACAAAAGGATGAAGGCTATTGCTTAACGCATTGTAAGCCACCCTGAGTCTCCGGAGAAGGGCGGCATATAAATCAAATTTTAAAAAATAAATAAAATCATTAATCTTATACTTTATGGGAACTATTTATAAACCTTATAAGGTTTATAAGGTTATCTTAGACTGTATTATGGGTCAATATTGTTATAACGCTGAAAGATTAATCCATTATTTTTTATTGCCTCAGGTTATCTGTTACATTTCCATTCACTTAACAAAGCACAATAAACTCAGTCAGTTTAGCTGGCCAAACAGACTTCCCTTCCACATTATGTCAAAATATTTACTTAACCATAGTTGGTTGGTAATAAGCCATAATTGGCGTGACCACATCTGCTAAGCCAGACACTGTCATTCCCAAACCTAATTCAAGGAAAGAAGTAACTTAGACCAGTGTTGGGTTTCACAAATTTTTACTACCGGTTCTGTGGGTGTGGCTTGGTGGGCGTGGCATGGCTTGGTGGGCGTGGCTTGGTGGGTGTGGCAGGGGAAGGATACTGTAAAATCTCCATTCCCACCCCACTTCAGGGGAAGGATACTGTAAAATCTCCATTCCCTCCCCAATCCAGGGGAAGGTTACTGCAAAATTTCCTCCCGATCAGCTGGAACTCGAGAGGCAGGGGCCAGTCAAAATTTTTACTACCAGTTCTCCGAACTACTCAAAATTTCCACTACCGGTTCTCCAGAACTGGTCAGAACCTGCTGAAACCCACCTCTGACCTAGACCCAAGGAGAAATTTATTAACAGTTAGAACGATTTAACAACTTGCCTCCAGAAGTTGTGGATGCTCCAACACTGGAAGTTTTTAAGTAGAGAATGGACAACCATTTGTCTGAAATGGTGTCGGGTTTCCTGCCTGAGTAAGGGGATTGGACTAGAAGACCTCCAAGGTCCCTTCCAACTTTGTTATTCTGTTAGGTTGCCATAAAGAGGAGGGCGTCAACTTATTCTCCAAAGCACCAGAGGGCAGGACAAGAAACAATGGATGGAAAATGATCAAGGAGAGAAGCAACCGGTAATAAAGGAGAAACTTCCTAACAGTGAGAACAATTAACCAGTGGAACAGAAGTTGCCTTCAGAAGTGGTGGGAGCTTCATCACTGGAAGTTTCTAAGAGGAGACGGGACAGTCACTTGTCTGAAATAGTAAAGGATCTCCTGCCTGAGCAGGGAGCTGGACTAAAAGACCTCCAAGGCAGTGGTGAAATCCACATTTTTTTACTACTGGTTCTGTGGGCATGGCTTGGTGGGCGTGGTGGGGCTTGGTGGGCGTGGCAGTAGAAGGATACTGCAAAATCTGCATTCCCACCCCACTCCAGGGGGAGGATACTGCAAAACCTCCATTCCCACCCCACTCCAGGGGAAGGATACTGCAAAATCCCCATTCCCTCCCCACTCTTGGGGGAAGGATACTGCAAAATCTCCATTCCCACCCCACTCCAGGGGAAGGATACTGCAAAATCTCCATTCCCTCCCCACTCCTGGGGGAAGGATATTACAAAATCTCCATTCCCACCCCACTCTGGGGCCAGCCAGAGATGGTATTTGCCGGTTCTCTGAACTACTCAAAATTTCTGCTACCGGTTCTCCGAACTGCTGAAAATTTCCGCTACAGGTTCTCCAGAACCTGTCAGAACCTGCTGCTCCAAGCGGTGTTATTCTATAGTCTGTTATTCTATACTCTGATTCCACAACAACAACTTTTACAGTGAGGTATGGGATAAAATAACTGATATTGTCGTTGCTGATGTTGAAACAGTTTTACTATTAGAAAATGAATGAGTTGCACACCAGAAAAACGTAGGTGAGTTTCCTGCTCCTTTTTGTTTTTTTTAAATCTACTATAGAAACTGTGGTTTACACCCAAAAGATTGTATCTTGTAGAGGCATCTCCCAGTTTGACCACAGCTTAGATAAGATCATATCCTGTTAACTGGTGAGAATAGCTTTTGTTTATGTACAAAGGGGTCACAGAGGAAAAACATGTTACAAAATGCAATTCTAGCAGCTTGTCGCATTAAAACCCGTTGCCGCTAAAACTTTCCACTAAAGTTTTCAGAAATCTTAACTGCTATAAAGCCTCCTTTTCTCCACTAAGTACACACTGCCGCTTCCTGGAATGTATCCCTGGGTGTGATTTTTCTTAACAGCTTTGGTTTCTGTTTCCTTTGGGTGTTTACAAAATGAAAAAAACATCTGAGCTATTAAGGAGGAAGTTTGCATTTTAAGTTTTATTCTGTCTTGGATCACCTTTGTTTTGTCCACACTTCGCCTGGTCGAAAACTATCAGAAACAATACAGTATTTACCTACCTGTCAAGTTAATTGGACGGTGGGAAAGACCACAACATTAAAAACAAAAGCAGATCCTCTATAATACCAGAAATATGCTACCGCAGTCACTATAAGTCTTCATCTCCTGAAACAGCAAAGAACAGAAAGTCAAGAAATACTACCAGGCTGGGCAGAGATTACTTCGCGCTAACACAGAAGAGTGATTATCATATTGTATCATATCATATCATATCATATTGGTGAAAGCGTCAGCCTAGAACAGTGAGGGATAACCTTTTCCGGACCGAATGCCCAAAGCGCGCCCGAACCCCCAAAATACAATGCACGTGGGTCGGACATGACTTTGCAACTAACAACAACAGCTTAGATAACATTGTGAGAGAAAGGGAAAAAAACTCAACACACTGAAATAGAAATGGTAACACATCACTTGGGCACACAGCACTTGTGGGAAGCTTCCATTGTCTTCAAAGAGCTATGAGTCAAGGCTCTGCCAGTCAACGCAGCCGCTGTGTTTTATTAACTCAAGGCAAGGGTGGAGGTTGACAATTAATCCTGGTTGGCTTTCAGGATGGGTCGAACAAGCCTGATCCCTACGGCGAAGCTACAGTCGGGATTTTCCCTTGAAAGTTACCGTAAATCACTGTATTTTTAAACAGCTGAGTTCAAGCCACAGCAAAGCAAAAGGAAGCACAGAATGTCCTGCTTTTTTAATTATCTTTTATAAATACGAAGATGTCTCATACTCCTTCTTCCTCCTATTTTCCCCACAACAACAACGTGAGGTGGGTTGGGATGAGAGAGGACTGGCCCAAAAGTCATACAGCTGGCTTTCATGGCTAAGGTGGGACTAGAACTCCCAGTCCTGAATTGTATGTATTTGAATTTATTGATTGATTGATTAGCCCTTGGGCCATATCAAAGTGCAGAGTTCCAGAAACAAATCATTACAAAAGTTTGGTAAAACAATTAAAATGAAATTGGAATAACGCACGATTAAAAATGCAATTAGAATAAAATACAATCTAAAATGAAATCGGAATAAAATACAATCATTTGAGATACAATTTAAATATGATTAAAATTATATTATAATGTCACCCCTGCATCTACCCAATCAGTCTTAACTCCCAATCTCCTGGTGATTGGGCCAAAGTCACCCATCTGGTTTTGTGCCTAAGGTGGAACTAAAACTCACAGTCTCCTGGTGATTGGCCCAAAGCCACCCAGCTGACTTTCATGGCTAAGGTGGGACTAGAACTCACAATCTCCTGGTGATTGGCCCAAAGTCACCTAACCAGCTTTTATGCCTAAAGTGGGACTAGAATTCACCATCTCCCGGTTTCTAGCCTGGTGCCTTAACCGCTGGACCAAACTGCCTTTCTTTGTATGGAGCACAACTAATACATAAATATAAATAAATAAAATAAAAATAATTAAGCAACCTGAACCAAAAAATAAAAAAACCAAAAATCTAAAGTTCACCTTTTCTTTAGTTCTTATATCAAGAGAAAAGCAACTGGGCCATTTCCACCCATCCTTGCCCGGCTAGACCAATTCTCGAATACAGCTCATCTGTCTGGAACCCACCCTGCATATCGGACATTAATACAATTGAGAGAGTCCAGAAATATTTCACAAGAAGAGTTCTCCACTCCTCTGCTGGCAAGAGAATCCCTAATGCCACCAGACTTGAAATTCTGGGCTTAGAAAACTTAGAACTATGCCACCTTCAGTCTGACCTAAGCACAGTACACAAAATTACCTGTTACAACATCCTACTTGTCAATGACTACTTCAGCTTCAACTGCAACAATACACGAGCACACAATAGGTACAAACTCAAGGTAAACTGCTCCAAACTGGATTGCAGAAAATACGACTTCAGCAACAGAGTGGTCAATGCCTGGAATGCACTACCTGACTCTGTGGTTACTTCCCCAAAAACTTTAACCTTAGACTGTCTACTGTTGACCTCACCCCATTCCTAAGAGGTCTGTAAGGGGTGTGCATAAGCATATCAGAGTGCCTACCGTCCCTGTCCTAATGTCCTCTTTATTTGTATTCATTTTATGTATTCAATTCATGCTTATAATTATATATATTATTTAATACGTACTTGACAAATAAAGTAAAATAAAATAAAATAACAAACAAACAAACAAACAAATAAACAAACAAACTATGGTTTAAATCATCCCCCAGTGGACTGGGTTCGCCCAGAGTTGGCATTTCAGAAGTGAAAGCCCCAGCCGAGCTGGTGGGTGAAAAGAAAAAACATTTCAACATCTCCCCGTTTCTTCCCGGCTTTCCGCAGCTCAGCTCAGCTCAGCCCAGCCCAGCCCCGCCGCTCGGCTTCCCTTCCCTTCTCCAGAAGTGGAGAGCTCAGCCAAGCCGAAGCCAGCCCAGGAGAGAGCGAGAGAGAGAGAGAGAGCTCACTTGGGGGTCCAAAGGGGAGATCGGCCCGCCGAGCCCAGCCGCGCGCAGGACCGCGAGTGCAAAGGCTGGTCGGAGGAAGCTCTTTGGAAAGAGGAAACGTGCAAGGAAAAAAAAAAGAAGGGAGAGAGAAAGGCCTTCCCTTCCCTTCCCTTCCCTTCCTTTCTCCTTTCCTTTCCCTTCCCCCTTTCCCTCCTTTTCCCTTCCCTCTTCTCTTCCTTTCCTTTTCCCTTTTCCCTTCATCCCTTCTTCCTTTCCTTCTGCTTCCTTCCTTCCTTCCTTCCTACCTACCTACCCATCTATTATTTGTCTGTCTGTCTGTCTCTCCATCTATTATCTATATCTATCTATCTATCTATCTATCTATCTATCTATCTATCTATCTATCTATCTATCTATCTATCTTCTATCAATCTGTGTTCTATCTATGTTATCTTCTATATCTATCTATCTATCTATCTATCTATCTATCTATCTATCTATCTATCTATCTATCTTCTATTTATCTTCTATCAATCTGTGTTCTATCTATGTTATCTTCAATATTTCTATCTATCTATCTATCTTCTATCAATCTGTGTTCTATCTATGTTATCTTCAATATTTCTATCTATCTATCTATCTTCTATCAATCTGTGTTCTATCTATGTTATCCTCGATATTTCTTTCTATCTATCTATCATCTATCTATCTATCTATCTATCTATCTATCTATCTATCTATCTATCTTCTATCAATCTGTTCTATCTATGTTATCTTCAATATTTCTATCTATCTATCTATCTTCTATCAATCTGTGTTCTATCTATGTTATCCTCGATATTTCTTTCTATCTATCATCTATCTATCTATCTATCTATCTATCTATCTATCTATCTATCTATCTATCTATCTTCTATCAATCTGTGTTCTATCTATCTAATCTTCGATCTATCCATCCATCCATCCATCCATCCATCCATCCATCCATCCATCCATCCATCCCTTTCCCCTTCCCTTCTTACCGTCTTGTTCGAAAGACCAAAAAGGAGAAAAGCGCGCCACCCACGAAAGAAGAACCGTCCGCAACCCTTCCGTTCCCGGGACAAGGAAGGGTTGTCGCAAGGCGCATCTCGCTCCGGTTTCCAATGCGCGCCCTGCCCACCTCCGCTCAGCTCATCCCACTCGCGAGCTGGCAGTTCCACGCCGAAGAGCTTCCGCGCCAAGCGGGGTCCGACAAACGCTCCAGAGCTGCCTGCCTGCCAGCCTGCCTCCCTTGCAGCCCGCCCTCGGGGCTCTGAGGGTCTCCAGCTGCAAACGCCAAGAGCCGCGTGCAAACACGCGGATTCCTATTTAATGTACTTTATTGTCCTTTGATGGGGGCTGGAAATAGCAATAGGTGCCCATTAGGGGGCAGCAAAGAGCAGGCAGCCCCCTAGAGGTCATTGGGAGCTTTATACAGTAGTGGGCAAAATTGTGGAAACCTTTTGGGGAAAGTGTATTTTTGAGGTTTGATGGCTAATAACACCACTTTTTTTTTGGAGTTTCAAGATAATCCTATTCCACTGCTGGAATGGCCTGGGAATAGCCCAGACCTAAACCCAGTTGAAAATCTATGGAGCCCACCAGAGGTGGGTTTCAGCAGGTTCTGACCAGTTCTGGGAGAACCGGTAGCGGAAATTTTGAGTAGTTCGGAGAACCGGTAGTAAAAATTCTGACTGGCCCCGCCCCCGTCTATTCTCTGCCTCCCGAGTCCCAGCTGATCGGGAGGAAATGGGGATTTTGCAGCATCCTTCCCCTGGAGTGGGATGGGAATGTGGATTTTACAGTATCCTTTCCCTGCCATGCCCACCAAACCACGCTCACCAAGCCATGCCATTTCCACCAAGCCACACCCACAGAACCCGCAGCCCGTTTTGGATACAGGTAAGTGCAGGGTGCGCGTGGAGGCTCAGGGAGGGCGAAAAATGGGCCTACTGGAAGTTCGGGAAGGCCAGAAATGGGCCGGTTTCCAGCCTCCAGATGGCCTCTGGAGCCTGGGGAGTCTATTTTCACCCTCCCGGAGGTTGGAGAAAAACCTCCGGAGCCTGGGGAGGGCAAAAACGACCCCCCCACCGTGGTGCAGGAGGCCGACTAGGCCACGCCCACCATGGACACAACCACCCAGCAACCGGGCAGAGAACCCCTTGCTAAAATTTTTGAAGCCCACCCCTGGGGTTACCTCGCCATCTTTCGGAATGTGAAACCTTTCAAGGGCTTTGAATTGTTGCTGGAGAAGATAAATGTTTTGCAGTTTCTATGAAGCAATATTGCGGGTTTTTTTTTTTAATCAGGAAAATGATATTTTTGTACCGGAGAGGAACTTAGCACATTAGCAGAAATAGCTTTTCTTGACTTGGGGCATTCCAGATGTGAGTGCAGCTGCCAGGCAACTGCAGACTGTCATCCATCTTGGATGGAAGCATTAGTAGAGAATATATATCATGGGAATGGGTTGAGCTACAGTAAATCGATCAGGGTGTATCCTGTACATAGAACATAGAATAGGGCTGGAAGGAAACTTAGAGATCATCTAGTCCAGGGGTCTGCAACCTTAAACATTCAGAGAGCCATTTGGACACATTTCCCACAGAAAAGAAAACACCGGGAGCCACAAAATCCTTCCCATGCCTGACTGTTTCTTGAGCAGCCACAGAAGTAGCATATGTAGTTGAATTAAACGTTCTGTTTTCTTCTAAAGCTTTTCTTTTCTTGGATTTATCCATGGTTGGCCTACCGGGGGTTGAAAAGCTCAATAAATTGCGTGCCGGCGTGTGTTGCAAATTGGTGGCTGTGACACATATTTGAGTGACAGGGAGCCGCAGCAGAGGGGTGAAAGAGCCACATGTGGCTCCAGAGCCGCAGATTGCTGACCCCTGAGCTAGTCGAACCTCCTGCTCAACCCTCTACTATTCTGGACAAATGGCTGTCCAATCTCTGAATCGTCTCGGGATGTCAGCCATTCCATGTAAAGCTGCCTTTTGCAATTGACTGATGGGAATTTTGTCAATGGTGGGAGCTTCTGAATTCTTTGGCCACTGCCTGAAGCCACACAGTTTGTAGGCTCTTGTTTCAAATACAGCTGCAGGGATTACCTGCCTCTTAGGGATGAAGCAAAATGCAAGTGTTAGTCCAGCCGGAATTCTCCGCCTGGAATGGAGAAGAGGGCATCACCCGCCTCTCTATCTCCAGCAGCAGGAGATAGAGAGGAGATAGAGGTGTCTTCTGCCACCTTTGCCCGTGTCACCAATCACCTTTCCCTTCTGTGAACTTGGGAATTCTTTCTTTCTTTCTTTCTTTCTCTTTCCTTCCTTCCTTTCTCTCTTCCTTTTCTTTCTCCTTTCCTTTTTCCTCTTCTTTTCTTCATCTCCCTTCCCTTCCCTGCCCATCACTCCTTCCTTCCTTCCTTTCTTTCTTTCTCCCCTTCCTTTCCTTTTTTCTTTCCTCTCTTTTCTTCCTTCATCTTCTTTCCCTTCCCTGCCCCTCACTTTTACTCTTTCTTTCTTTTTCTTTCTTTCTTTCTTTCGTTTTCTTTCTCTCTCTTTCTTTTTCTCTTTCCTTTGTCCTTTTCATTCCTCTCTTCTCTTCCTTCATCTTCTTTCCCTTCCCTGCCCCTCACTTTTACTTTTTCTTCTTTCTTTCTTTTTCTTTCTTTCTTTTTTCTTTCTTTCTTCTTCTTTCTTCTTCTCACTCTTTCCTTTTTCCTTTCTTTTCTTTCCTCTCTTCTCTTCCTTCATCTTCTTTTCCTTCCCTGCCCCTCACTTTTACTTTTTCTTCTTTCTTTCTTTCTCTTTCTCTTTCTTTCTTTTTTCTTTCTTTCTTTTTTCTTTTTCTCTCACTCTTTCCTTTTTCCTTTCCTTTCCTTTCCTTTCCTCTCTTCTCTTTTCTTCCTTCATCTTCTTTCCCTTCTCCTTTCTCTCTCCCTCCCTCCCTCTCCCTCTCCCTCTCTCACTCACACATACACACACCACACAGCGGAAGGCCTCAAGAAGCTGGAGCAAAGAAGGCTGAGTCAGACACTTTGCTTGGCATACCACTTTTAATCAGAGCAGCAAGGAAATGCTCCTAAACGGATTTTCAAGGAGCTGCTGGGGAGGGAGGGAGGGAGGGAAGGAGGGAGCAGAAGGACCAGCTGAGCTCTTGCAGAAACCCAGCACAGAAGCTTCAAAGAAGTGGGGGAGGGGAGGATGAAAGGGAAAAGTGACATCTCAAAGCCCTCACTGGGTTGCAATTGGGCATAAATCTTCCAACCGTTGCTGCCACCACCATCGCATTCTCCCCATTCCGATCTTTTTGCAAAACCCTTGTGAGAGGCAGAGGGAAGGATTTCTCTTGGGGGTGAGGGAAGCACCCCACCATGCAGGAGACACTGTTGGGGGACCCAGGCGTTCAGTCTGCAGCTGTGGAAACAGAAGAGTGAAACAGTGGAACCCGCACTGCATATCGGACCTTAATACAATTGAGAGAGTCCAGAGATATTTCACAAGAAGAGTCCTCCACTCCTCTGCTCACAACAGAATCCCTTATGCCACCAGGCTTGAAATTTTGGGCTTAGACAACTTAGAACTATGCTGCCTTCGGTCTGACCTAAGCATAGTACACAAAATTATCTGCTACAACGTCCTATCTGTCAATGACTACTTCACCTTCAACCGCAACAATACACGAGCACACAATAGATACAAACTCAAGGTAAACCGCTCCAAACTCGATTGCAGAAAATACGACTTCAGCAACAGAGTGGTCAACGCCTAGAATGCACTATCTGGCTCTGTGGTTTCTTTCCCAAACCCCCAAAACTTTAACCTTAAACTGTCTTCTGTTGACCTCACCCCATTCCTAAGAGGTCTGTAAGGGGCGTGCATAAGCACATCAGAGTGCCTACCGTCCCTGTCCTACTGTCCCCATTTATTCGTATCCTTATCCTGTATTCATAATCATGTTGATACTTATATCTGTTATCTAATACATGCTTGACAAATAAAAAAATAAATAAAATAAAAAACAAATAAAATAAAAAATAAATAAAATAAAAATAAAGAGGGAATTGAAGGAGGCCTTGAAGGAGTGGTGAGCTCTCACCAACTTAGAAAAACTCTCCAGAAAAGCTGAACAGTTGTGTCAAAAATACTTTTTTTGCAGAGGGTGGGAAGGGGAAGACAGAAAAATCCCCCTTTAGGGGGAAAAAAAAAACCAGGAAGTCTTTTTTTCTATTAAGGAAGTAGGCGTCAAAGTCTACTGTTCCAGCTGGGAGAGGAAAAAGCGGAATAATCTTTGGAGATTGAATGAATGGGAAGTGATAAAACGTCAGGCTTGTGAGAATGGCCACTGGGGGATTTAACAGAATAACAAGAGTTGGAAGGGATCTTGGGAGGTCTTCTAGTCCAACCCCCTGCTCAGGCAGGAAATCCTATACCCTTCCAGACAAAATGGTTGTCCAATCTCTTCTTAAAAATTTACAGAGTTGGAGAGCTCACAACTTCTGAAGGCAAGTCATTCCACTCGTTCTAAATGTCAGGGAAGTTTCCCCATTGTTCTAGGTTGCTTCTCTCCTTGATTAGTTTCCACCCATTGCTTCTTGTCCTGCCCTCAGGTGCTTTGGAGAATAGCTTGACTCCCTCTTCTTTGGGGCAGCCCCTGAGAAATTGGAACACTGCTATCATGTCTCCCCTAGTCCTTCTTTTCATCAGACTAGACATACTCAGTTCCAGCAACCGTTCATCATATGTTTTAGCCCCCAATCCCCTCATCATCTTTCTCGCTCTTCTCTGCACTCTTTCTAGAGTCTCAACATCATTTTTATCTCGTTTTTTTTTTTTTTTAAATGTACTGGTCGTCCACACCTTTCAACTGCTCGGTGCAAAGTTACAACAGCACTGAAAAACAGTGGCTTACCACCCAGTCCTCACTGTTGGGGCACCCCATGGCCTCGTGATCAAAATCTGAGGACTTAGTAACCAGCATGAATTTATGACAGCTGCAGTGTCCAAGATCAAAGGAATTTGTGGCCTTCCCAGACAGTTTTCCATAAGAAAACTCAACGGGGAAGCCAGATTTCACTTATCTGCAGTAATTTACTTAATGATTATGGCAAAAAAAAAAAAAAGTCATAAAAATTGGCCACAACTTAATCGTCACCTTGCTTAGCAATGGAAATTCTCAACAAGATGATGAGGGGACTGGAGACTAAAACGTACGATGAACAGTTGCAGGAACTGGGCAGGGCTAGTCTAGTGAAGAGAAGGACCAGGGGAGACATGATAGCAATATTTCAATATTTCAGGGACTGCCAAGGAGAGGAGGGGGTTGAGCTATTCTCCAAAACACCTGAAGGCCAGACAAGGATGGAAATTAAACAAGGAGAGATTCAACCTGGAAATAAGGAGTAATTTTCGAACAGTGAGAACAATCAACCCATGGAACAGAAGTTGCCTTCGGAAGTTGTGGGAGCTTCATCCCTGGAGGCTTTCAAGAAGAGACTGGACTGCCATCTGTCAAAAATGATGTAGGGTAGGTAGGAATAACGCGGAGCTCCCGGACAAAGAGAACCGGTTCAGTGACGTCATATCGTCACCGCTACCGGCTCAGCCGAACCGGGCCAAACCGAGAGGAACCCACCACTGATTTGAACATAGAGGATCTTCTATGTTAATATTCCTTCGGTTGTTTCTTCTTTTCAGGAAACATGAGGCATGTGATTTAAATTGGTCATTAATGTAGAAATCTCTGAAGTTGTTTGCATTTCACAAGATCTGCAAATTTTGCAAGATTTCCACCGCTGTTGCCTCAGAAAAGAAACAGTTTCATATGATTTGGTTTAAATTGCAAGAGCTTGGTGGTCATCTGATGACACACCCAGGTCATCTGATGATCCCTTTGCTAATCACCAGAAGTGGTTAGAAATCATACTTTTCTAATTTGCGGGACCGCCTTCTGCCGCCAATAGCCTCCCACCGACCAGTACGCTCCCACAGAGAGGGACTCCTCAGGGTGCCGTCAGCCAGGCAATATTGGCTGGCGACCCCCAGGGGAAGGGCCTTCTCTGTGGCAGCTCCTGCCCTCTGGAACGATTTGCCCCCAGAGATACGAAGGATATCGGATCTCCGGGTCTTTCGCCGTGCCCTAAAAACTTTTCTTTTCCATCAAGCAGGGCTGGCGTGAAATCACCCCCCTTTTTTTAGCTTTTTTAGCTTTTTAAATTGTCAATGGGTTTTAGTTTGAATGTTTTAAATTTTGGGGCCAAAGTTATGAAATTCTTTTAAAAATTTTAAATTTTGTATTGGTATGTGTTTTAGTTTTGGCTATGCACCGCCCTGAGTCCACTAGGAGAAGGACGGTATACAAATTGAATAAAATAAAATAAAAATAAATAAATAATAAATAAAATAATCTGGAGACACTGGTTTTCATCAAAGGCAAAAGTCCTCTCTTTATCTATGGAGGTTCTCAGTCATCCCGGTCCCCAAAGTGCTTTTTCCAAAAGGCAATTGGACTTTTCTTTGTTTGTTTGTTTTTCCTTGAAGAGGTTTTGCTTCTCATCCGAGAAGCTTCTTCGGTTCACTTCAGAACTGAAGAAGCTTCTTGGATGAGAAGTGAACCTCTTCAAGCAAAACAAAGTCGAGTTGCCTTTTGGAAATGCACTTTTGGGTCAGTGGTGGGATTCAAAATTTTTTACTACCGGTTCTGTGGGCGTGGCTTGGTGGGCGTGGCAAGGGAAGGTTACTGCGAAATCCCCATTTCCTCCCGATCAGCTGGGACTCGGGAGGCAGAAAATAGATGGGGGTGGGGCCAGTCAGAGGTGTTATTTACCGGTTCTCCAAACTACTTAAAATTTCCGCTACCGGTTCGCCAGAATTGGTCAGAACCTGCTGAAACCCACCTCTGCTGTGGGTCCTTTCTTTGGTTCCCAAGGAAAAGACTGCCCAAAACCACTGGGCATAAATACAGTGCCCACCAAGTCAAATTCTGTGAACAAAGATAACCCATGAGTTGTTCTGATCCCAGGTTCTTTTGAACTTTTCCTAAACTACGGGTAGTCCTTGACATATGAATATATTTGGGGTTTTTATTAACAGATTAACAGAGTTGAAAAGTACCTTGTAGGTCATCTAGTCCAACCCCCTCCCCAAGTGGTGGGCGTGGCTTGGTGGGTGTGGCAGGGGAAGGATACTGTAAGATCTCCATTCCCACCCCACTCCAGGAGAAGGTTACTGCAAAATCCCCACTTCCTCCCGATCAGCTGGGACTTGGGAGGCAGAGAATAGATGGGGGTGGGTCCAGTCAGAACTTTTACTACCGGTTCTCCGAACTACTCAAAATTTCCGCTACTGGTTCTCCAGAACTGTTCAGAAGCTGCTGAAACCCACCTCTGCTTTGCATGCTATATTATAAAATTAATAAGGCATTAGATATCAGAGAGCATCATGCAAAAGGTAGAAAAACCTACTCACCAGTCACTCTAAGTCTAGAATTTGCCGGTGGTTCCAAATCTGCAAGAGAAAAAGGGGGGAAAAAAATAAATAAAAATAGGAAGGGAAATGAAACACGAAATTCTTACTGGATACTGGATTAATTAGGCTGTCCAATCTCTTCTTAAAAACTTCTAGTGATGCTGATGGGGGAATTGTGGGAGTTGAAGTCCACAGGCATCTTAGTTGCTGAGACTGAAAAACACTGGAGTAATATCCTGCAATAATACTCCAAGCCAGTGGTGGGTTGCCCCCCGGTTTGGTAGTAAAACTGGCAGGAGGCCCCGTCCACTGCTCCGGATGTCGTCATCAGCAATCTGCGCATGCACAGAAGGCGCGCGCGAGAGCGAAGCAAGCGCAGACGTGCGTGCGATCCCATTGTGAACCGGTGGTAAAGGTAAGTGGAACCCACCCCTGCTCCAAGCCATGTGGCCAGATTACGGTTATAGGCAGATGGTTGTTTGCTCTAATAAACCAGGATCCTTCCTGTGATTATTCTGCTCCAGTGGTGGGATTCAGATAATTTAGCAACCGGTTCTCTGCCCTAATGACCGTCTGGGCAGGTGTAGCTTGGTGGTCATGTGACTGGGTGGGCATGGCCAACTTGACAACACCCACGTTGAGGGGCACCTTACCCGGCCCCGCCTCGCCCCTCCCCTCCCAGACACTCCTTGTCACACCCACCTATTTGCCCTGCTGCCCAGCCGGGCGAGCAGCCACGTGGCCGGGGGAGCAGGTGGGGGGATGAGGCGAGGAGTGGCTGGGAAGGGACGGGCGAGGCGTGGCGAGATATGACGAGGCATGCTATTCAGCCAGTTCGCCAAACTGCACGAAAAGTTAGCTACTGGTTCTACCGAACCTGTGAGAACCGGCTATATCCCACCACTGTTCTGCTCCCTATTGTCCTTACCACTGACTTTCCTCGTGATGCCGCTTGGGAACTGGCGGCTGTGGTCGCCTCCTCTCATACACGTCCGTGTCAGCAGTCTCCTGCACGGCTTGCTCTGCAGGTCAATGGAGAAAAAAAAAATCCCAAATCAAAGAGGTTAATTCAGACTCGGCCATCTCAAGACCACAAGATCCACAGGTTAACACTCTACATTCCTAAGTGCTAACCTGTAGTTAAGGTCCCAGCTAGCAACCAGGAGATGGTGAGTTCTAGTCCTGCCTTAGGCATGAAAGCCAGCTGGGTGGCTTTGGACCAATCACCAGGAGATGGTGAATTCTAGTTCTGATTTAGCCATGAAAGCCAGCTGGGTGACTTTGGACCAATCACCAGGAGATGGTGAGTTCTAGTCCTGCCTTACTGGATGACTTCAGGTCCATCCCTCTCTCTCTCTCAGCCCAATCCACCTCACAGGGTTGTTGTGGGGAAAATAGGAGGGGGAAGGCGTATTAGGCATGTTCAATGCCTTGAGTTACTTATGAAGTAATAAAGGAGGGATAAACATCTAATCAACAAAAACTATACATATAGCTTTAATCCTCAGATCTCTGGCTCAGTGAGCCCCTACTATAATTCCATATCATCCAAAGATATATGAAGGTAACCCAGATGGGCAGAAGATGGAGGGGGCTTCCATAAAGCGCTATCAGTGCTCAGTGAACATGGATGAACAGATCCAGAGATGCTTTCCTTGCTATCCTTCCCTTTCCCCAGTTACTAGACTACTCCATGTTATTCTAGTCCAATTTTTTATCTGTTCACATTTATTGGGAATAACATTATCTGCAGTCTGTTCATTATTTATTAGAATAACATAATAGAAAGGCTTTAGAACTCTCTTTCTGAGGAGGAGAGGGATTGAGGAGGAGAGGGGGAGAGAGAGGAATGGAAGAAAGGGGAAGGAGAGGAAGAAAGGATAGGGGACAAGAGCAGGAGAGAAGGTGAGAAAAGGGGGAAAGAGGGGAGGAGTGGGGGAGAGGAAGGGGAAGTAGGGGAGGAGAGAAGGAGTAAGAAAGTAGAAGAGAAGAAGAGGGAGGGAGGGGAAAGAAAGGAGAAGGTTTGTTGTGAAAAAAGGAGGGTAGAAGAGCAACCCCAAATCTGATTAAAGTCTTATTTTTATGCTTTCATTAGAAAAAAAAATGTATATATATGATCAATTATGGATAACAGAATGTACATTTACATTATGTGTATAAGAAATAAAAATAAAAAAAAAAACTTTTTCCAAAAAAGAAATCTCTTTCTCAGGTCTTTCTATTATGCTACTCCAACAAATACGGCATTCCTTCTATTATGAGGCAGTCAAGATTCCTGTCCAAAACAATGATGGGAAAGTTTACACCATTTTTTTAAAAAAAACCAAATGGTCATTTTTTTTCCCCCACCTGAAGAAAAACCAGGAAGTGGCCGACAAAATTCAACCGAAATGAAAAATTAATGATTATAGAAAAGGCTGCTGGTTTACAACCTCCTCAAAATTGATGGATCTAGAGGGGGGTATGAACCGAGGTCATTGTTGAGAATAGCCTTGAGATTAAGAAGGGGCCAAAATTTACACCAGATCAGCATTAGCAGATGGTACTGCATAGGTAGATTTAAATTCTGGTTAATCCTGTAAATCATTTATAGGGAGAATGGTTGCATCCAGCAAATCATAATAAGAAGGTAGCTCAACTCGTGCATGCTTATATATATATATATATATATATATATATATATATATATATATATATATATATATATTACAAATAATACAAACATAGTACATATACATCTAAATACAAAACAAAAAGAAAGACAAAAAATACAAATATTACAGCGCACACCCCCCCGAGATCATTTTCCCACCTTATATTTCTCCTTCTATAACCGTGATGATCTAAATTTACGTTCAATTTCAAAAGTGCCCTAATTTCTCTAAACACCATGTCCCAAAAATATGGGATATGGTTTTTAGACATGTTTCAATAACCCACTGCTGAATCCAGTATAGGAGATTTGTTTAATAAATACAGTAAATACATTTTTTTTTCTCAACCAGATGCAGTTTCCAGGTGCGATGGCTTCTCCATAACGTAATCCATCATTGGCTATGCAGTTGAAATCCTACACATCTGGAAAACCGGGATAAAATAGCACAAATGTCACTCTTTCCTCAATTCCAGCGACTTCTCGTCGTGCCTTGGATTCTGAGTCTCATCTTCCTAGCCACAAGTGGCTGAGGAGAATGGTATTATATAGTCCAAAAATCGGAGGGAGCCAAGCTGGGCAAAAGATACATTTTCTAGACATGTAAAAATACTCAATGATTCTTTGACCACCCATGAAATTTGGGGTGCCAACAAGAACTCACCAATCTCATCCAACATATGCTGCTGAGCAGTATGACGAGCTTTCCCCTGTTTAAAAAACAGAGAAGGTGGGAAAGAGAGAAGAAAGATACACATGAATTGGAAGCTTTTAGAACATACAATCATAGAGCTGGAAGCGACCTTGGAGGTCTTCTAAGACCAACTGCCTGCTCAAGGCAGGAACCAAGTTACGTCATTTCAGTCAAATGGCTGTCCGGTCTATTTTTGAAAATCGCCATGGATGGAGCAACCACAACTCCAAGAGACAAGCTATTCCATTGACTACTTGTTCTTATTGTCAGAAAATTTTTCCTTACTTCTAGGTTGCATCTCTTCAGGGGTGGGCTTCAAAAATTTTAGCAAGGGGTTCTCTGCCCGGTTGCTGGGTGGGCATGGCCATGGTGGGTGTGGCCTAGTCGGCTTCCTGAACCACCGTGGTGTGTGTCTGTGTGTGTTTTTGCCCTCCCCAGGCTCCGGAGGCTTTTCTCGAGCCTCTGGGAGGGTGAAAACAGCCTCCCCAGGCTCTGGAGGCCCTCTGCACCTTCCGGTAGGCCCATTTTTCACCCTCCCTGAGCCTCTGCGTGTGCCTTGCACTTACCTGCATCCAAAACGGGCTGCGTGGGGAATCCTGGGAGGAGAGGGGAGGGGTGGGTGGGGCCAGCCAGGAGTGGGATTTGGGGGTTCTCTAAACTGCGCAGAATCTTAGCTAGAGGTTCTCCCAAACTGCTGCAAACTTCCAGCAGCTCACCCCTAGATCTCTCCTTAACAGCTTCCGTCCATACTTTTTGTCCTGCTGTCTCTAAACGAGGCTGCCAACAGGTTGAACTTTCAACCAGCACAAATAGCAAATGAAATGTTGTTCATCAGAGTCCCATATTTCTGCAGGGCATCAAGTTTGGGAAAAACTGGTTTATATCTTCTGAGATGGCTAGTTTTTTCTTTTCTTCTGATCATAGCTTTAGGTGAAATCTCTTCAGATTTCACCCTCCCTGTTGAAGAGTTTTTTAAAAAATGTATTTATACATTTTTTTCTTAAATATACATAGGAGCTTAATGTATAGTATATTTTCTGGTCCATTTACTTATACACGGTGGTGGGATTCACCGGTTGTAACAACTGGTTCGCTTCGCGCGCCCTCCGGAGGCCGGAAATGGGCACATTTCCGGACTTCCGGTAGGCCTATTTTTCACCCTTGCCAGGCTCCAGAGGTTTTCCTGGAGCCTCCAGGAGGGCGAAAACAGTCTCCCCCAGGCACCAGAGGCCCTCCAGAGGCCGGAAACAGGCCCATTTCTGGACTTCCGGTAGACCTGTTTTTCGCCCTCCCCAGGCTCCTGAGGCTTTCCTGGAATCTCCAGGAGGGCAAAAATGCCACCCTCCCAGGCACTGGAGACTCTCTGGAGGCTGGAAACAGGCCCGTTTCCGGACTTCCAGTAGGCCGTTTTTTGCCCTCCCAGAGCCTCCATGCGCGCCCTCACTTACCTGGCATCCAAAATGGGTCGCGTGGAGATTCCTGGGAGGGGATGGGCAGGGTGGGTGGGGTCAGCCAGTCCTTGGAACAACTGGTTCGCCGAACCAGATCCAAATTAATATCCGGTTTGCCTGAACCAGTCTGAACCGGCTGAATCCCACCCCTGCTTATACAACATAGTAAATTGGTATCATAATTATCATAATTGTAATAGTATTAATCATAATAGCAGTAACATTTACTTGTTTATAATAATAATCTTTCATCATTTACTTATATATCTTTTTCCCCTCTATTTTCTACCTCTTTTAGATAAAATTGAGCCTTGGTAGTACAGTGGTCTAAGGCACCCTGTTATTAAGCTGGTTATTAAGACCAGCTGCCTGCAATTACTGCAGGTTCAAATCTCGCCAAGGCTCAAGGTTGACTCAGCCTTCCATCCTTTCTAAGGTAGGTAAATTGAGGACCCAGTTTGTGGGGGCAATAAGCTGACTTTGTATAAATATACAAAAGGATGAAGGCTATTGCTGAGCACATTGTAAGCCGCCCTGAGTCTTCGGAGAAGGGCGGCATATAAATCAAATTAAAAAAACAAACAAAAAAAAAACCACTGGTTATCTAACCACTGATAAAATAAGTTGAAAAGTATTCTGTTTCTTCCTTATCTTTTATTTTTAGTGTCAATTTGTCCATCTCCGCACGATCTAGTATTTTTTTTTAAATTATATTTTCATCACCCTCCCTGTTGGAAGTTGTTAAAAGGAGAGGAAAATGCAAAAAAAGGTGGTAGGCATTTTGGTTTCCCTAAAGCTTCTCTGGTGCTAAATACATTAGAGTGACCCCGGTTTGACCCGCTTCAGGATGGGTCTTTTAAAGGCATGGTTGGTATGCTGGTTGAATTTCGGATCTGCTTGCAGGAGGGCTGCCCAAGATTCTTGCAGAAGGTTAACTGAAATTTAATGCTAGCAAAGGAACTGCTGCCCCCTGCTAGACCGACCTCTTCATTTATGCTCTCCCATCTACCTATCATGAAGTTTCCAGGGAAATTGAGAAACAGAGAGATCTATTTCTCTCTATTCTAGATCTAGAGCAAATCGAAGCAGTCAGAATGGTAACGTACTCCCTGAGAAAAGTGGGTATAAAATACAGGATACAGGTAGTTTTTGGATGAGCAAATAGAGGCATTCAGAGCCGGAATATCGGAAGCAGAAGGAATTATTAACTTGATGGTGGACCATTTCTGCAAACGTTATTATTACCCCCTTCAAAAAGGTGTCACCAAGAGCCATGGTGGCGCAGTGATTAGAATGCAGTATTGGCGGCGACTTCTGCTGACTGCCAGCTGACTGCAATTTGGCAGTTCGAATCTCACCAGGCTCAAGGTTGACTCAGCCTTCCATCCTTCCGAGACTGGTAAAATGGGGACCCAGATTGTTGGGGGACAATATGCTGACTCTGTAAACTGCTTAGAGTAAAGCACTGTGAAGTGGCATATAAGTGCTATTGCGAAGGAAGGGAGGGAGGGAGGGAGGGAGGGAGGGAGGAAGGAAGGAAGGAAGGAAGGAAGGAAGGAAGGAAGGAAGGAAGGAAGGAAGCCGTGTTGGTACAGTGGTTAAGTGCTGTATTGCAGGCTAACTCTGCCCACAGCCAGGAAGTTCGATCCTGACTGGCTCAAGGTTGACTCAGCCTTCCATCCTTCCGAGGTGGGTAAAATGGGAACCTGGATTGTTGGGGGACAATATGCTGACTCTGTAAACCATTTAGAGAGGGCTGTAAAGCACTGTAAAGCGGTATATAAGTCTAAGTGCTATTGCTATTGCTAACTGACAAGTGAGGGTCTAACTGGGATAAAGGAGAGAGAAAATCTTCAGAAGGTTAAAGAAAGAACTCTACCCTACTGTAAAAATGCCTCCGTTTTCCTCTGGTTGGAAATATATAATCTGACGATGGGCTAATGATTATCGGTAATGAAACACCGCAAGAGACCAAAACAGGAACAATTTGATAGTGCAAGCATTCCGTTAATAACATCCCGGGATATGTGCTTTATGTTCATTTTTATTAAAACCTAGAAACATGATTTTTTTGATTAAAAAAAAAATAATAATCCGGTTTAAGAGAACCCTCGCCTGTCCTATGGTTGAACTCTAAAATGCATCCATGACCTTGATTCAATACATAAATGCACTGGAGGTTTTTTTAAAGAAGAGAGTGGACGGCCATTTGCCTGAAACGCTAAAGAGTTTCCTGGTTGAGCAGGGGGTTGACTAGAAGACCTCCAAGGTCCCTTCCAACTCTGTTATTTGTTCTGTTCATAAATTGGGTTAAAGGAGTAGTTTTTTTGCATAATAAACAAAGAAACACGTGCCCATTTATATGGGAAAAAATGCTTATCCTCTATAGTTTGCAGATTCTGGATGGCAGCTGTCATGGAAAGAAATAAATGATTCCGTATTGATGGGACAGATTACCTTCATGCTAAAATCTGGCGTGTTTAACTATGGCTTGTAGAATAAGCCACATCCCGTGGATTTATGGAACACACCAAGTCATAAACCACAATTTGCAAACCAGAGTTGAGTCTAGAATGTATTTCGTTTGGTTTCTGCTCTGCATTGCCACAAAGCCTTTAACCAGACCTAAGCAGGGATGAGCCTGTTCAGTAATTTAGTGGTATTTTTTCTAGTGCCAAGAAAACCAGAAGGTTTATTAATGGATCACACTGAAACAGATATGAAGGGCATGATAAATATTCCATGGCCAACTCTATAATCTGGATGTCCATTTTAGGAGAACATGGCTTTAGGGCCATTAAAGTTGGGCTGAACTTCAAATAGTCTCTTTGGAATTTTTTTCACCAAGACAGGCAAGGATTTGTACTAGATCAGTCAGTAGATTTGCAAATAATGAAATGGTTAGTTAATTAAATAACAGGAATACCTTCTTCTACAGCCTTGACCTTCTGTCTTGTTAAATATATATGGCTAAGTTATGACATGCAGTTGTCTTAATGAATCTTCTTGCAGAGATGCTGGCCAGTTACAGACAGGGTTTGTACATTGTGCTAAGAGGTAATTTGCCTAATCATGGTTTGCTGGTTAGGTTCACACAACCTGCTAAGCCATTAAATCTGACGAGCAAATACACAACCCAGGTTAACAACACACCATTCTGTAGTCATTTCATATGCTATGCCCAAAGAAAAAGGGGTTGCCACAAAGAAGAGGGGGTTGATTTATTCTCCATAGCACCTGAGGGCAGGACAAGAAGCGATGGATGGAAATTAATCAAGGAGAGAAGCAACCTAGAACTAAGGAGAAATTTCCTGACAGTGGGAACAATTAATCAGTGGAACAACTTGCCTCCAGAAGTTGTGAATGCTCCAACACTGGAAGTTTTAAAGAAGAGGTTGGATGACCATTTGTCTAAAGTGGTGTAGGGTTTCCTGCCTGGGCTAGGGGTTGGACTAGAAGACCTCCAAAGTCCCCTCCAACTCTGTTATTCTGTTTCTAAAAAAACCTATACAATGGCTTAAGAATGAAGAGTCATAATACAAGCAGCAAAGAAAGTATCTAGGTTTTTCACCATTTGCTGAACCACGAATAAACTCAACCCAAAATTTGCCTAATTGTAGTCAAGACCATTTTTTTTTTCCATGTCAACATAAGGTACCGAAAGCTAGGCAATCAGAAGACCTGGGTGCTTTGGAATTGTGATTTTTTTTTGGGGGGGGGGGGCGGGGGAAATAGTTCACTGCCAAAAGAACAAATAATAAAAACCAAATTGCTTGCAAAAAAAAAAAAAACCCTAGCTAAAGCTTAACTATTTTGGACACCTTATGGGAAATTAAGAGTCCCTGGGGAAGACTTTGGTTCTTGGAAAAATTTCAGGCACTTGGAAAAGAGGTCAGCAGAAGACACTAATACCACCAGCCTGAGTTTGCAAGATCTCAAGAGACAAATATGAATAACAATTCTGGGGAAATGATGTCCTTCAACCCATGAAAATTGATGTCCTTCAACCCATGTTCCGTTGAATAACGGAACAACAAAAATGCAACATGTGACCCAACAATCCATGTGTAAGCTACCTCAAAAGGTGGACGTGTTAGATTGGAGAAGATATCATCAGTCTGAATGGCTGAGGACCTCAAGAGATCCCACAAAACTGAAGTCCACCCCCTCTGTTACATTTTCTCATTTTATCTGGATTTTATTGTGGCTCACCTGGTGCTCTTTTCCTGAAGGTTCTCTCTGGTGGACAGTGTGATCAGAGTGAGGATGCTTCTTGTGGGTATCTGCGCTAAATAAAAGGCTGGTTAGCTTCTTCATGGAGGCCTCCAGTTCTTCTTCCGTGTATTCCAGGGCTTTTCCGGCACTGCTGACAAACTGCCTGTAGGAGGTTGAAGGCTTCTCATCATCTGTTTTTTTCCTGATCTCGTCTGGCTTCTGCTTCATCAAAATAAGGATCAAGACAAACAAAACCATGCACAGCCAGACTACCCAGAATTCTTCCATTTTAGCAGATTCAGGAATCCCACTTCAGCCAGAACTTTCAATAAAATTGCCGCAAGAAATAGCAGAACAATTCTTCGGTAGGATTACAATACTCCAATTAAGAGCACAATCTGTTCTGCCAGATATTTTGGGAAATTGGGAGTTAGAACTTCCTTGCTTAAACAACTTTCATCTACCTTAGATGTTCTCCACCGGCAACTGAATTTTAATTGTATGCAAGTTACAGAAAGGCTCCCTTTTAGATTCTGAGGTGTTTTGTTAATGAATTTAAAAAAAGATTATTTCCATATTCTCATAACGTCAATTTGCTGTTGCTGCTTCCCTGGTTGCTGGTAAAAGCTAGGCGATTCTTCAGATCAGTGGAGATCAGTTTCCCGGCCAAAAATATCAATCCAGTTCAGGAATGGTTCTCACAATTGTCCAAGGCTCCTTTGCTACGTCAAATATGCAAGTCCTACAATGTTTAGACTCTTTTGTTTTCAAAATCCAAGATGTTAAGTTCCGATAATTGTGATCAGATCCGGAATATTTTTAATTTAGTTCATAAGACTTGCAAATCAATTAACCAAGGATGCTTATCCAAAAAAAAACGTTCTTTAAAAAAAAAAATATCTGCAGACTTGCTAAATAAGATATAAGCTAAAGCTACTTTTGAAAAAAGATTTGCCAGAATAGAAGATTCAGCCTTTTGAATTGTAAGCACTGCCACCAGTAATTAGAAAGTGCAAATCTTGAAATGTCTTGAATTTGTCTCCCAAGAATATTTGCTTGTTAAGAAGTAAGAGTTTAGTTGCTTTATATGGCGATTGAAGTCAAGCTCTTTCTCCTATGATCCTTCTTTTTCAGATCCTTCCACTTAGCTATTCCATAGGAATCTACTCAATGGGCCAATTAAAATATGGCACCCACCCCCATCTTTAGCCAATCCTGGAAGAGTGTCGTCACCGTATATCATTCCGCATTGCAAAGTCGGTCTGAAGGGCCAAAAAGTGAATGAGAGAAGGGCTGGCTGGTGGAGCCGAACCTCGCAAGCCAAACTTGAAAGCGGTTACAAGGGCATAGCTGAATTCCTGCCAATCGTTTTTTGTTACTGCTGAGAAAATGCCAGAGCTATAAGAAGGAAAAGTGATATCAAGAGATCACCTATATCAGTGATGATTAACCTTTTCTGGACCGAGTGTCCAAAATGTGCACGCCCGAACCCCCAAAATGCAATGCATGTTCGCCCCCCGCACCTGCGCCCCGCCCCCATGTATGTGCCCCACCCCTGGGCATGCATGCGCAGGCTCCCACACATGGTCCACCCCCCCGCACATGCATAGCAGAGACCCAATGACCAGCTGGCCGGCAGGAGGTGCTCACACATGCACGGCGAAGCTGAATGGGGGAAACAGCTCACGTGCCCACAGAGGGCACTGCGTGCCCTCTGTGGCACGTGTGCCATAGGTTCGCCATCACGGACCTTTATCTTCTATTTTACACTTGATTTGCTGACTGCTCAGCCACAGCTTTTAAATTAGTCTGTTCTTACAACCCAGGTTCTTTTCTTACCACCTAAACGTTAACGGCAGGGGTGGGTTCTACTTACCTTTACTACCGGTTTGCAATGGGGCCACACGCCCACGCTCATTTTGCTCACACGCTCAAATGACGTCAGGGTCAGTGGGCAGAGCTTTCTATGCAATGATGTCAGGGTCAGTGGGAGGAGCCTCCCGCTGGTTTTACTACCGGTTCTATAGAACCGGTGCGAACCGGGGGCAACCCACCACTGGTTAACAGTTGTGTGAAAAATGATGTCACTTTTTTCAGTGCCGCTGTAATTTTGAACTGTCGTAATTGGAGGACTAGCTACACAAGACATCTTTCTAGATGACTGAAAGCAATGGCTTAAGAAAATGTACTTACCAACTAAGGTAAGTCCTTTTTGAGACCCCTTGGGATAAATGAACAAGGAAAATAAGAAATATCTTGTTCCTAGAAGAGTTTTGGTTTTTTTTTTAGAAGAAAATTTCTGAAGGTATACATTTGAAGGCTGCCAGCTGATCAAGTCTGGTTTGTTCTTACCCATATTTTTCAGAGTATAAGACGCACCTTAGTTTTTGGGGAGGAAAATAAGAAAAAAGCTGATTGGCGGGTGGATCGGCCTCCCGGAATACCCCCAGTCAGCTGTTCCCAGAGGTGAATTTTAGCAACAGGTTACTTGGTTGTGAGTTCTGTCTCTTGCTTTTTTTTCTGCCTCTGAAACTTCTGAAACTCTGTTTCAGGAAAAACTTTTTTTCTGCCTCTGAAAGCCTCCGAAACAGAGCTTCAGAAAAAAAAGGCTTTTTTTTCTGAAGCTGTTTGGAGGCTTTTTTTCTGAAGCTTCTTTCAGAGGCTTTTTTTTCTGAAGGACTAACTGTACTCTGTTCAATCTCCTTTCTTTAGTATTGGTATATAGATTAACCTCTTCCGATCTGTTGGTTATTGTGTCATTCTCCAGATTTGTTAGCATAGTTTGGTTAGAATCTTTACTGATTCTTCTTTTGTTGCTTGCCATAGTATTTTACATAAAAGCCTTTCAGAGGCTTTTTTTCTGAAGCTTCGTTTCTGAGTCTTTTTTTCTGATGCACCCAGATTTTCACCCTCTTTTTTTGGGGAAAAAAGATGCATCTTATACTCCAAAAAATACGGTATTTCTTTAACTGACATTCAGTCCTCAGGATGACAAAGATAATTGAGCGGATAATCTCTCTTTCAGAATTCCTAAATAGCCACAAGTGCCTAGCCAACGGCTGATTTTCTATACACTGTGGTTGGGTTCATACATCGAACTACGTTGCTAACTATGGAATAGGAATGATAATGGTTAGATTCAACCAACATACCACTTGATTTGAGAATAGCTTTGCTCCAAGTCTCATCTATATCAAACACCCAAATTCTGATCACATGAGCACGGGGAATGTTACAGCAGTCATAAGTGTAAGGACTGTGTCAGCTTTAGAAGCCATATTAGCACCAGAAGCTTCCACGCTGCCTCCTTCTCGCGTGTGGGAAAGTAGGAGGGGGGGATTTAGTAGAGGGAATGTATTTAGACGAAATAGCATTCTTCTTTGCGGTCAAGGTCAGGACAATCCTGCATTTGGAGGAGGAGTGGTCTGAGTGATGTCTCGAGATGGGACAGATGGTGATTGGAGCATGTGATGGACTGATGAGTGAGGGGATAGTTTGGGGTTTTTTGATTTACTGAGGGAAAATCCGGAACGCTCAGATTCGGGTTTTCCCAGATGTACCAGTATCCCTACTCTAATAAATGGAACTTTGAGAAAATGTTTGCCTTGGAGTTTTTAATTGGAGTTGGGGGTTTTCTGGAACGCTGACAGACTGGTTGCAAGTCCCTGTTTTCACTGCCGTTGCAACATGGAACAGCTGCTAAACGAACGTTGCAAATTGAAGGCTACCTCTGCTCCAGAAGTGAGTTTTGTTTTTTTTTTAATAAAAAAAAAGCAAGAGTCACAGCCTGGATCTGTTTATTTGAACTTTGATCCAATGGGAACAATACCTTGATCTGCTCAGGAGCTTTCTACGCTCCCTTGCTGAGAGAAAATCAAACAAAGGCTCCAAAAGTTTGAGTCACGCACAGAGGCGGTTTTGTGCAAACAGATTGTCCTCCCTGATCTTAAGCGTTGGCTGTGGGAACCTCTGGTGATCTTCTGCATCCCAAGAAATAACCCCCTTGTTTCAAAATGATAAAATGCAGTGGCCAGGATCCAAATGCTCCCACAAAGCATGCTAAATCACAATGGACGATCCTTCTTGATATCCAGATTTTTACGAAAGTGCCTAAATGGCATACAAGTTAGATCAGCTGCACTTTTGAGCATCAGTGTACAGGAATGAGTGGAGAAGATCCAATTGTCTCTTTGGCAGGAGAACCTATTTCTGCATAGAAAAGGGGTCTGCAACCCGTGGCTCTGGAGCCACGTGTGGCTCTTTCATCCCTCTGCTGCGGCTCCGTCGCTCAAAATATGCGTCACAACCGCCAATGTGCGACATCTGCCGGCACATGATTTATGAAGGCTTTTGATTCATCTTTTTTTTTTTTTTGGAGTTCAAAATGTTTTTGTTGCATGCAGAAATAAAAATTTGTTTTCTCTATAGCAGTTCATTCATTTCATAAATGCAACACACTGTAATTTTTTTTATACATAGCATAAAGGTTATAAATATATATATGCAATGTTATATTCATTTTAGATGTCAAAAGGGTTTTGTGGCTTCCAGTGTTTTATTTTCTGTGGGTTGTTAGTTGCGAAGTTGTGTCCGACCCATCGCGACCCCATGGACAACTTTCCTCCAGGCCTTCCTGTCCTCTACCATCCCCTGGAGTCCATTTAAGCTCACGCCGACTGCTTCAGTGACTCCATCCATCCACCTCGTTCTCTGCCGTCCCCTTTTTCTTTTGCCCTCAATCTTTCCCAGCATTAGGCTCTTCTCCAGGGAGTCCTTCCTTCTCATTAGGTGGCCAAAGTATTTTTTTTTTTAATTTGATTTGATTTATATGCCGCCCTTCTCCGGAGACTCAGGGCGGCTTACAATGTGCTAAGCAATTTGAGTTTCCTCTTCAGGATCTGGCCTTCTAAAGAGCAGTCAGAGTTGATCTCCTCTAGGACTGACCGGTTTGATCACCTGGCAGTCCAAGGGATTCGTAGGAGTCCTCTCCAGCACCAGAGTTCAAAGGCCTCCATTCTTTGCTGCTCAGCCTTCTTTATGGTCCAACTTTCACAGCCATACATTGCAGCTGGGAAAACTATCGCCTTGACTATACGCACTTTTGTTGGCAGGGTGATGTCTGTACCTTTTAGAATGCTGTCTAGATTTCCCATAGCTTTCCTCCCCAGGAGCAAAGCGTCTTTTAATTTCTTGGCTGTAGTCCCCATCTGCGGTGATCTTGGAGCCCAGGAAAATAAAATCTGTCACGTCCTCCATTTCTTCCCCATCTATTTCTGTGGGAAGACAGGTCCAAATGGCTCTTTAAGGTTTAAGTGTTTAAGGTTGCTGACCCCTGGCATAGAAAGTTGGCAGATCAAGGTATTTGCCTAAAGGCAGAGAGACCAAACTTGGTTACGGCTTGTGGTCAGCTGACAATCACCTTCGGGCATACATTTGGGCTTTTCTCTAAAGAATTTGAAGAATTTAAAGAACAGAGTATCCAATAAGCCATGATAATTTTCACACATGCATGCCTCTCATCGAATTTTCCATCTCTTTGCAGGGTGTGTGTGAAGAGAAAGTAGGTTTGCTACTATCTTGTTCACTTATCTACTTATTTATTAAATTTATTTGCCGCCCATCTCACAGTCAGACGACTCTCCTTAGCTCTCAATCACATGTCCCATTTAGGAAAGCATTTGCATAGAAAAAATGCATCAAATCAGGTATTCCCCCCTGCAGCTTAAATTTAGCACTGAATTCATAAACCCAGGCTTGTAACCCCGTTATTTTGTTAGTCTTTCTTTATCAACTTAGAATTTTCCAATTGTGCAATTATCCCGCTTTTCAGAGGCCATGCTTGCCATTCGGGGTCCCACCCTCTCATTACTACTTTTCTCCCCCCCCACCCCAAAAGGAGCTCAGTATCCCGGGGCCCAAAACGATTGCTTAGAAAAAGTTAAAGCAGAATTCCTCTTGTGATGGTCTGAATTTAAAAGAGGAAGGGTCTGTTGATCTGAGACAAGCTGGTGGTTGATAGCAAGAAGGTTCTTGAAGGTTCTTGCAGGTTCTGGTTCCTTCTGCAGACTTTCTGAATACCTGGCTTCTCTTCTTCTGAGCCTCTTCGTTCACTTCTGTGATGTGAGCTGCTTTTGAAGCTTAAGTGGGGTGGAAGGATAGGGATGAAAGATCAATGCAAACAAACTGAAAGTCTGACATTCGCTATGCTCTGCCTACCTTTTTTTATTTTCCCTGAATTGCCTTGCTAGCTCAAATAGTTGGAACCTGTAAACTGAGGAAAAGCTGGAAAACATTTTTTTTTCCCAAAAGGCAACTGGACTTTCTGGTTTTTCTTTGAAGACGTTTCGCTTCCCATCCAAGAAGCTTCTTCAGCTGCTAGCTAGACTAGGCTAGAAAGTGGGAGTTCTAGTCCCACTTTAGCCATGAAAGCCAGCTGGGTGACTTTGAGCCAATCACCAGGAGACAGTGAGTTCTAGTCCTTCCTTAACCATGAAAGCCAGTGGAGTGACTTTGAGCCAATCACCAGGAGACGGTGAGTTCTAGTCCTGCCTTAGCCATGAAAGCCAGCTGGGTGACTTTGAGCCAATCACTAGGAGACGGTGAGTTCTAGTCCCGCCTTAGCCATGAAAGCCAGCTGGGTGACTTTGAGCCAATCACCAGGAGATGGTGAGTTCTAGTCCCACCTTAGCCATGAAAGCCAGCTGGGTGACTTTGAGCCAATCACCAGGAAATGGTGAGTTCTAGTCCCACCCTAGGCATCAAACCCAGCTGGATGACCTTGGGCCAGTCCCTCTCTCTCTCATCCCAACCCACCTCACAGGGTTGTTGTGGGGCAAATAGGAGGAGGATAGTGTGTTGGATGTGTTCGCGGCCTTGAGTTATTTAAAAATAATAATAAAGTGGGATACAAATAAACAAACAAATAAGTTATATTCCAACGCTGTTTCCAACTTCCAATCTGCTCCCTACCTATAAAATAATAAATCTGGGATTAAAAAAAAACAATGTAATAAATAAATAAATAAAAATCCCCCTTCTCCTTACCTGCTTGCAAGAGCTTCAGCTGCTTCTGCCTTTCCTCCGCCATTTTTGCTCGGTAGTCGCCGAACATCAGACGCATCACTTGACGTTTCTTCGCCAACACTGCTTTTTTGCTGCGCAACGTCTTGATGGCGCGGAGAGCTTCCTCCACTGGAAAGAATAGAATACAGAATAACAGAGTTGGAAGGGACCTTGGAGGTCTTCTAGTCCAACCCCCTGCTTAGGCAGGAAACCCTACACCACTTCAGACAAATGGTTATCCAACCTCTTCTTAAAAACTTCCAGGGATGGAGCACCCACAACTTCTGGAAGCAAGCTGTTCCACTGGTTAATTGTTCTATAGCAGTGTTTCTCAACCTTGGAAGCTTGAAGATGGGTGGACTTCAACTCCCAGAATCCCCCAGACAGCAGCGCTGAAGTCCACCCATCTTCAAGCTTCCAAGGTTGAGAAACACTGTTCTATAGGAACAGTCCTAACAGTGCCAAATCTCCCTTTCCCCACCCCTTAGTAGGAAGAGAGAAATAAATCTTAACAGAATAACAGCGTTGGAAGGGATCTTGGAGGTCATCTAGTCCACCCCACCCAAGCAGGAGACCCTACACCATTTCTGACAAATGGCCATCCAGTCTCTTCTTGAAAGCCTCCAGGGATGAAGCTCCCACAACTTCTCAAGGCAACTTCTGTTCCACTGGTTGATTGCTCTCACTGTCAGAAAATTTCTCCTTATTTCCAGGTTGAATCTCTCCTTGTTCAGTTTCCATCCATTATTCCTTGTCTGGCCTTCAGGTGCTTTGGAGAATAGCTTGACTACCTCCTCTCTGTGGCCGCCCCTCAAATATTGGAAGACTGCTATCATATCTCCCCTGGTCCTTCTCTTCCCTAGACTAGCCATGCCCAGTTCCTGCAACTGTTCATCTTATGTTTTAGCCTCCAGTCCCCGAATCATCCTGGTTGCTCTTCTCTGCACTTTTTCTAGCATCTCAACATTTTTTTTATAGTGTGGTGACCCTACACCATTTCTGACAGATGGCAGTCCAACCTCTTCTTGAAAGCTTCCAGGGATGAAGCTTCCACAACTTCTGAAGGCAACTTCTGTTCCACTGGTTGATTGTTTTCACTGTCAGGAAATTTCTCCTTATTTCCAGGTTGAATCTCTCCTTGTTCAGTTTCCATCCATCGCTTCTTGTCTGGCCTTCAGATGCTTTGGAGAATAGCTTGACCCCCTTCCTCCTCTCTGTGGCAGCCCCTCAAATATTGGAAGACTGCTATCATGTCCACCCAGCTAAAATTGCTTTAACCCTTCACCCCAAAGGAGTGATCATTTGCCATTCCTCAAAGGGGATTCAAGGGTCAAGGATATGGATGATCTCAGTAGGACGTGAAGCAAAAATACGTCTTCAGATGTCATGCAGTGACTGTCAATTCATTGAGCGACCATGTGATTCGCTTAAGAGCTGCTGTGATTCGCTTCACAACCATGGGAAAAAAGGTGGTAAAATCAGGTGGGACTCAACTTAACCACTGTCTTTCTTAGCCATGGAAATTCCGGTCGCAATTGTGGCCTGCATTTTTAAGTCTTCTTGACAGGATGTTGACAATCTTGGAAGGAACATCCTCAAAGTAATAAATGAATCAGGACTGTTCCATTGTGCAATCAAGGTCAAGGAAAGGATGAGCGTAAGCAATTGGGGAAAAAACCACAATCCATAAACAGGAAAAGACTGCAGGAACAAGAGGTGCCTAGATAACAGAATAATAGAGTTGGAAGGGACCTTGGAGGTCTTCTAGTCCAACCCCCTGCTCAAGCAAGAAACTCTATAACATTTCAGACAAATGGCTGCCCAATCTCTTCTTAAAAGTCTCCAGTGTTGGAGCTCCACAACTTCTGGAGGCAAGTCGTTCCACTGATTAATGGTTCTTACTGTCAGTAAATATATTTATTGTTCTTTTCCTTCTGATTGGAACTCCCAGACACTAGAAGAAGATTAGGAACCTGTGACCCTCCATACACTGTTAAAACTGGTGATGTCTGAGTAAAATCACATATATAGTTTCGTATCCTCCACCAGCGTGGTTATCAACTTGCAAAGCATCCCTGGCCTGCTCCATTCCAGATATATCTTTCTCAAGGCTGTCTCCCAGGGTTACCAACAGCGGCTGGAAGGGAGTGGTCTCTACAACCCACGAAATTGCTCCGTTGGCGAATGTGATTGATGACACACCCTGGGGGGAGGGGGGGGCGGAAACAGGGTCATGATTAGGGCCGTAAATTACGTGGGGTCAGAGTTGGCTTCATTTGGGTACCTGCTGACATTGAGCTCCTAATAAACAACTGGATTTCTTTTGAAGCTTGGCTCGAAACTCATGATTTAGTTAGGGCATCCATCAGAACCCTGACACGTGGCCAATGTTTCAGGCTGATGGAACTTGGAGGACTCAGGGACCTTATCCTTACTGAAGATGGGGCTCCATATGAGAAATGATGTCCACAAAATTCTGGCTTTTTCTTCTCCTCATTTCCAAAGTATCAGGAGTGGAGAAGGTGTGACTTGGACAACCCAATCAAGAAAAAGGAATGGTCAGGGTAAAAATGAAAAGAAATTGAAAGGAAAGCATATATTATTAGAATATTGATGTTGCTCGGATACCAAAGAGGGAATATATTTCACAACAAGGAAGAAAGAAAGGAGAGAGGAATAGAGGGTATGAAGAGGAGAGGGAGGAATGGAAGAAAGGGGAAAGGAGGGAAAGAAAGGGCAGGGGAGAGGAGTAGGAGAGAAGGCGAGAATAGGGGGAAAGGGGAGGAGTGGGGGAAAGGAAGGGTAAGTAGGAAAGAGGAAGGAGAGGAGGAGGAAGGAAGTAGAAGAGGAGAGGAGGGAGGGAAGGGAAAGGAAGAAGGAGAAGAAGGTTTGTTGTGAAACGAGGGAAAAGAAAAGGTCGAAGAGCAACCCCGAATGCAATTAAAATGTCTTATTTGAATGCTTTCTTTAAGAAAATATGTACATGTATGATTAATTATGTATAAGAGAATGTACATTTACATTATTTGTTATAAGAAATAAAAATTTAAAAAATTGTTCCAAAAAAGAGAAAGAAAGAAAAAGGAATGGTCCCCATCAGGTCAGATTTGGCTCTTGGTGGCTAATGCTGTTTTCTTTCTGGCATCAGTATCGAGGTGACTGGCCATTGCTGTGATATAATAGGTAGGGTTTTTTCAGTCTAATGTGGAGGTTTTCCATCCAAATACAGATCAGCCCTAACACTGCTGATTTTTTTTTTAGATAATTCAAGGTTGGCTGACTGCTGCCACCTGCTGATTCCTACAAGGTTCTTAGTTACGAAGCATCATAAACTTTTGATAATCGCAGCCTTAAAATCATGGAAGACTTGTTTGTTCTCTCGGGCCTCGGGATGGGATCCCTTCTTGGGCGTGGTCCTTGTTATTTCTGGGTCCATCTGCATAGATTTATCGGACCCCATCTTGTTTTGGCTTCTATTGGATTTTTTTTTTTTAAGGGTAATACATTGTGACCTGCCCAAAGTTAGTTGGGAGTTGGGGAAGGGGCGCCGAAGTTGAATGAAATAAATAAGCAAATGATTTGATTTCAAGCAAGCTCACTCACTCTGTTTTGGGGAGGATTTTTGAGTCTTCAAGCCGAGTTCCAGCTGTTCCACACACCAGTCTACCTCCCTCTTCAATTGATCATCTGGCTGTTACATTCAGGGGGAGGGAAAACGAGAATTAGTTGAGCACGATTAGTTGAGGACTATCTGTACTGATAAATTACTGTAGAGACTTAACATGACTGCTTCTTGCATCATTGATTACTACACTATCAGTTCTTAACTCACTCCTTGTCTTATCCCACATTTCAATCAGATCTTTACATGCCTGTAACATCTCAGCTTGTTCAGATGTTCCTTGACCACCAAGCTTGTTGTCTCCGCGTCCTTTGTCAACCTGTGCTACTTTTGACGGTGGGGATTTCTTTTTCTTTTTTCTCTTAGATGGTCCACCAGCTGCCACCACCAATTTCTCTTCTGCAACCTCTGTTGAAGCTGTGTGCCAAAGATTTAAAAAAAAAAACTTTAATCATTTGCTATATTTAATCGATAACATTAGATTTATGTTACTTTGCATCTCTTTCACCTACCTGAAAATTGTTTACCAAGGGAAAGAAGTATTTTTTATTCTGTAAAATCATTGTTGTATATTTAATGCGTTACAGGTAGTCTGCGTTCAAGTGCCCACTCGCTCAACAACTTGCGATGGTGCAGAACTAAGGGGATTTAGTTCCCCTTAGACTGAGTGGCCACTCAGAGCCTGAGTGGCGTAGGAGGCTAATGCCTCCTACTAAGGCAGCATTTAACATCCAGCTGCCTGCAATTACTGCGAGTTCAATTCTCACCAGGCTCAAGGTCGACTCAGCCTTCCATCCTTTCTAAGGTGGGTAAAATGAGGACCCGGTTGTGGGGGCAATAAGCTGACTTTGTATATAATATACAAAAGTATGAAGGCTATTGCTTAACGCATTGTAAGCCACCCTGAGTCTCCGGAGAAGGGCAGCATATAAAAATAAATAAAAATAAAAAATAAAATAAAATAAAATTTAGCAATAGCACTACCACTTAGATTTATATACCGCTTCACAGTGCTTTCCAGCCCTCTCTAAGCGGTTTAGAGAGTCAGCCTGTTGCCCCCGGCAATCTGGGTCCTCATTTTACCAACCTCGGAAGGATGGAAGGCTGAGCTAGTTTTGTGGCCACTCAAGAAACAGTCAGGCATGGGAAGGGTTTTGTGGCTCCTGGTGTTTCTTTTCTGTGGGAAACGGTTCCAAATGGCTCTTTGAGTGTTTAAGGTTAGACCCCTGCCATAGTTAAACAAAGACTATCTACAGTAAACTCTATAGTACAGAGATAAAAGCCAGCTCTACTAATAAATGAGTTACTACAGGTAGTCCTTGATTTGCAACAGTTCGCTTAGTGACCGTTCGAAGTTACAATGGCACTGAAAAAAGTGACATGACCATTTTTCACACTTATGACCGTTGCAGCTTCCCCATGGTTATGTGATTTACATTCGGCTGTCCCAAAGGTGCTTTTTCAAGAGGCAACTGAACTTTCTGGTTTTTGTTTCTCTTCTCATCCAAGGAGCTTCTTCAGCTCTGATTGACTTCAGCTCAGAGCTGAAGAAGCTTCTTGGATGAGAAGGTCGAAATATCTTCAAAGAAAAACCCAGAAACTCCAGTTGCCTCTTGAAAAAAGCACCTTTGGGACAATCCATGACCTTGGATGATGGAGAATCTCCATAGACATTTAGATGCTTGACAGCTGGTTCATATTTATGACAGATGCAGTGCCCCGGAGTCATGTGATCTCTTTTTTGCGACTTTCTGACAAGCCAGTGGGGAAACCAGATTCACTTAACAAGCGTCTGACTAATTTAACAACTGCATGGATCCACTTAAGAACCGTGGCAAGAAAAGTTGTAAAATGGGGCAAAGCTCACTTAACAAATTTCTCGCTCGGCAACGTAAATGTTGGGCTCAATCACGGTCGTAAGTCGAGGACTACCTGTCTTGGAATTAGTCGCCAACATGTATAAGATCGATAGGCATATATTTCTTTCAGTAGTGGAATTCAATTTTTTTTACTACTGGTTCTGTGGGTGTGGCTTGGTGGGCATGTCAGGGGAAGGATACTGCAAAACCCCATTCCCTCCCCACTCCTGGGGGAAGAATAGTGCAAAATCCCCATTCCCTCCCCACTCCTGGGAAAAGGATATTGCAAAATCCCCATTCCCTCTCCACTCCTGGGGAAAGGATATTGCAAAATCCCCATTCCCTCCCCACTCCTGGGGAAAGGATATTGCAAAATCCCCATTCCCTCCCCATTCCTGGAGGAATCGATACTGCAAAATCTCCATTCCCACCCCACTCTGGGGCCAGCCAGAGGTGGTATTTGCCGGTTCTCCAAACTACTCAAAATTTCCGCTACCGGTTCTCCAGAACCTGTCAGAACCTGCTGGATTTCACCCCTGATTTCTTTCCAGTCCTTAATTAAAACTTAGCAGTTCCCCGTACCTTCTTGGGTGGCTTCCAATCTTGGCACCTCTTGTACAGGATGTCCTTCACTGTGTCTGCTTACACAATCCTTCCCGTCAGTTCTATCAGGTTGTGAAGAGGCTGATCTCTCTGTGGTCACCATAGCTTTTTTGGATGAGATGTCTCCCTCTGGAGCTGCTTCTGTTGAAGCTCCAGAGCCAGGATCTATGGCATCACCTGAAGGTGAGGAAGCATCTGGGATGGTGAAATTGAAAGCAAAGCCAAGCTGCTGTGTTCCAGTGGAGAAGTCCAGCATCCTAGAGGGACCGTTACTGGTAGATTGTTCTCTCAAGTCACCCAACCCATTTTCTTCTGCTGCGCTTCTATCCGTTTCTTCTGTGGTTCTTTCAGGCAGGACAAAGTTAAACTGAAAGCTATTATCTGACGATGCAAGCAATGAAGTTGAAGCTGCAGAAGGACTGTCGGATGGCTGCTTCCTGTACACCACGCTGCCCAAAGGCAGGCTGTTTGCTTGTTGAATTTCTACCTGCATGGGTGTCACACCTACAGGATAGAAACAGAAACATGGGCACTCCCCATTAAATTACCAAAGCACATTCAACCCAATGCACCGAATTACACAATCTTTAAACGTGTAAAAATTAGATTTTATATGTCATATATATATATAATACCTGAAACATAAACTGAACATTGTGGAATTTGGCTTGAGTTTACAGAAGTCCCCATGCCTTGCTAGATGTATACTGTAGAGAAGAAGAGGCTGCCTTTATAAGCCTGTTAATAATGGTCTCACCTATTCCCGGTTGATGGATGAATGATACAGGTAGTCCTTACTTACGACTGATCACTTAGTGATCATTCAAAGTTATGGCAGACCCAAAATAGGGGATTTACAACCTAGATTGTAAAATCCATTGACGATCTGTATACTGCAAGAGTCAAAAAGAGGACTGTGAGAATATCTACAGAGCCCTCACATCCTGGATATAAATTGTTTCAATTTCTACCCTCAAAACGACAATATAGAGCACTGAACACCAGAACAGCTAGACACAAGAACAGTTTTTCCCCAAATGCCATCACTCTGCTTAACAACTAATTCCCACAACACTGTCAAATAATTTACTAAGACTGTATTACTATTCTTCTTCTCTTCGTTACTACTATCTATCTCTTTCCACTTATTACTATAACCATGTTGCTTGTATCTTTCAATTTATATTGTTTTTATTTGTTTCTTAATAGGATTTGATAGCTTATTAGTAACCTTGACTATCACTAAGCGTTGTAACTTTTTATTCTTGATGAATGTATTTTATTTTCCTTATGTACACTGAGAGCTTATGCACCAAAGACAAATTCCTTGTGTGTCCAATCACACTTGGCCAATAAAAATTCTATTCTATTCTATTCTATTCTATTCTATTCTATTCTATTCTATTCTATTCTATTCTATTCTATTCTATTCTATTCTATTCTATTCTATTCTACTCTACTCTACTCTACTCTACTCTATTCTATTCTTCTTATTATTCTTATTCTATCCCTAGCTGCTAGTGTAGTGGCTGGATCTTAGAGAAGACAGGGCTGGGTGTCAGTTAAGACAAGTGCAGAATGGATATTTTACCAAAAGAAAAACTGAAAAACTGAACGGAAGCAATTTCCATCCATTTTTTCCCCAGCAGTCTCACCATTATCCCTCTTTGCTTCCTACCGTTCATTAGAGGAACAGGATTCTTCACTCGTCTTTTGCAACTGACCCCCTTTGCTTCATCTTGTCTGAGCCGGTGCATTTCCAGTTGATGAGCTTAAGATCCCTCATCTCCTGCCAGCATGGCCACAGACAGCAAAAATGAAAGCTGTAAATCACAATGTGGGGAAGGCCTCAAGTTACAGAAGGCTGCTCCCAGCTGACTCTGCAACAGCTGCTAGCGGCTTCTAAATAGCATGATAAACTGGATGATAGTGTCTCGGTATATGGGCATATGTTCATTCTGTAACTTGGGATCTTGGTTAGGGGCAATGTTGCTTGGATCTAGGACAAAGGTGAGCATCTTTCAGACAGCCCCACCTTCTACCTGCAGAAAAAAGCAATTGCTACCAACCTGCCTTCCATTGAGGACCTGTATCCTGCACGAGTTAAAAAGAGGGCTGTGAAAATATTTACAGACCCCTCGCATCCTGGACATAAACTGTTTCAACTCCTACCCTCAAAACGACGCTATAGAGCACTGCACACCAGAACAACTAGACACAAGGACAGTTTTTCCCCGAACGCCATCACTCTGCTAAACAAATCATTCCCTCAACACTGTCAAACTATTCACTAAGTCTGCATTACTATTACTATTAGTCTTCCCATCGTTCCTATCACCCATCTCCTCCCACGTATGACTGTAACTTGTTGCTGTATCCTTACGATTTATATTGTTTCCTAATATGACTTGATTGCTTATTTGTACCCTATGACTATCATTGTCTTGTACTTTATGATTATTGACAAATGTATCTTGTCTTTTTATGTACACTGAGCATATGCACCAAAGACAAATTCCTTGTGTGTCCAATCACACTTGGCCAATAAAGAATTCTATTCTATTCTATTCTATTCTATTCTATTCTATTCTATTCTATTCTATTCTATTCTATTCTATTCTATTCTATTCTATTCTATTCTATCCTATCCTATCCTATCCTATCCTATCCTATCCTATCCTATCCTATCCTATCCTATTCTCTGCAGAGATCCTGTATGAGTGAACTGTCCTCAAGCCAAAGCAACCTTCCTCTGCCCTCACAGCACACCAGATTAAAAAGAGGGAAGGAGAGCAAAAGAAAGCAAGACTTTTTTTTTAGGGAAGGATCACTGACATGCAGAAGCCATGACGAACCCATTCAGGTGGTGGTTGTAGCAGGAAAGAATCAAAAGACATGGGCCCCAAGGACACAGATAAACCTCTAGTGGCCTCAACAACTCTTTAAAAAAAATGCAAATGACCAGCTGTCTGCAAGGAATATAAATCCTTCCATTTCCCACCATCCAGTCAGAGCTGAAGAAGCTTCTTGGATGAGAAGCAAAACCTCTTCAAAAGAAAAAGGAAGTCCAGTTGTCTCCTGAAAAACCACCTTTGGGACAACCATGACCTGGATGACTGAGAATCTCCATACACATGGATGAAAGAATTGGGAGAAGTGGCATGAGTGAGTGACCGACACAAAAGGCAAGACCTGCCAGCTCACCAGCTTTTGCTGTTCTTTCGTTTTCTTCAGCCATTTTGAGATGGTAATCTCCAAAGACACGGTGCATCATTTGCCGCTTCTTCACAAGGGGAGCTTTACGGGAGCGCAATACTCGAAGGATGTGGTGTGTCTCATCGGCTGTTCTCGGAGATGAAGAATGTAAAAGTTACTCACAAAAGCCTGGCATTACAAGTAGTCCTTGAATCATGACCAGTCACTTAGCAATTGTTTCAAGTTACGACAGACCTCCTCAGAGTGAATTACAACCCCAGTTTTGAAGTTCCAATGGCTATCCCCCTTGTGGTCATGTACCGTATTTTTCAGAGTATAAGATGCACCTTAGTTTTTGGGGAAGAAAATAAGAAAAAAGCTGATTGGTAGGTGGATCGGCCTCCCGGAATACCCCCAATCAGCTGTTCCCAGAGGTGAATTTTAGCAACAGTTGTGAGCTCTGTGCCTTGCTTTTTTTTTTTTGCTTTTTTTTGCCTCTGAAACTTCTAAAACTCCGTTTCAGAAAAAACTTTTTTTCTGCCTCTGAAAGCCTCCGAAACAGAGCTTCATAAAAACAGACAAAGCCTCTGAAGCTCGTTTCTGAGGCTTTTTTTCTGAAGCTCTGTTTGGAGGCTTTTTTCCTGAAGCTTCGTTTCTGATGCTTTTTTTAACCTCTGAAACCTCCCTTTGAGAGGCTGGGCGGTGCTACATTCGGAGTATAAGATGCACCCAGATATTCACCCTCTTTTTTGGGGGAAAAAGGTGTGTCTTATACTCCGAAAAATACGGTAATTGCATTTTGGACACTTGGCAACCAATCCACATTTACGGCCATTTGCAGTGTTCCATTGTCGTGGGACCATAATTTACAGGTTTTTTGCCAGAAAATGGCATTAATTTCCTGTGCCTGTGCTCTACAACAGGGTTTCCCAGCCTCAGCAATTTATGTGTGGACTTCGACTTCCAGAATTCCCAAGTCAACATACTGGATAGAGAATTCTGAGTGTTGAAGTCACGTATCTTAGAAATGCTGAGGTTGAGAAACACTGCACGGTTTCAAATGGATCCATTAGAAGAGGTTTTATTATTTACAACCTACCTTGTTTTGGAGTTGGGTTAAGACGCAAAAGGCCAGTCTCCAGTTGAGTGATGCACCATTCCAGTTCATCCTGAAATGTTGGTTTGGGAGCCTGGATCAATGGGAAATGTACAAATGCGTTAAGAGCCGGTGTTTTTAAAAAGGTGGTTTGCACATGCCTGTGTGCAAAATCTAAATAACCTTAAAATCCCAGTAGTGTTGGTTGTGGCAAAATTGCTGTGCTTGCTAATATTCCCTGCCCTATATAGTAATTAAAACTGCAGGAGTCTTAATGTTTAGACCAGGGTCAGCAACCTGCGGCTCTGGAGCCGCATGCGGCTCTTTCACCCCTCTGCTGCAGCTCTTGTCGCTCAAAATATGCGTCACAACTGCCAATGTGCGACACCCACTGGCACACAATTTTTTGAGCTTTTCAATCCCCGGTAAGCCAACCATGGATAAATCCAAGCAAAGAAAAGTTTCAGAAGGAAAAAGAATGTTTAATTCAATTACATATGCTAGTTTTGCAGCCGCTCAAGAAACAGTCAGGCATGGAAAGGGTTTTGTGGCTCCTTGTGTTTTCTTTTCTGTGGGAAACGGGTCCAAATGGCTCTTTGAGTGTTTAACGTTGCTAACTGGTTTAGTCAGTTAGCTATTTCTGAGCCTTTTATAATGCTTTAATCTTAAGCAAATCAAAGCAGTTTACCGCATCTGTTGCCATAAGGAATACACATCTTACCTCTTCCATTAAGAAAGTTTGAAATTGTTCACATAAAATCTCCAGGTATTTTCTCTCCCGTTCACCTAGTAATACAAGGTGACACAAAAACATTACCATGAAATCTAGGGTATCTTTTTTTCAAAGGCCCAACTATGTTTGCTACATAACTGATAAGCATTTGTAGGAGGGACATTTTCTATATTTGTGTGGATATCTGTACAAAGTTCTCTTCTTTGCAGATTTTTTCTATTCCATTTTTCCTTTTGGTTAGTAATAACATTGCAGTATGTTATTATGACCAAAATATTAAACTCTCAAGTTTTCAGATCAAGAATTATTTAAAATTTGTTTTCTCATAAAACCAGCCCACTTCATTGGTATACAAGTTCTGAACTATATATATTTTATATTTTTTAGTGTATTGCAAATTGCCCAGTGTCATTGGAGTCAAGAGGCATCAAACCAAACCAAATTATAAACAAAGAAATGACAGGACGGTCTAGACTCTAGAATGTTTCTGCCAAGAACATCAAATCATTTAAATAGCAGAAAACAAGCAGTAAGAAACAAAGGAATCTACCTGGTTCCAGATACTTTATTTAGAACAGAGGTCTTCAAACTTGGCAGCTTTAAGACTTGTGGACTTCAACTCCCAGAATTCTCCAGCCAGCTATTCTTTCAGGTCACTACAAATGCAAACAGAAAGTGTTCCACTTTAAAATTAATCAGTGTTTGCAAACAGAATTCCTAACCACCACCGTCCCCCCATAATAATAACAACAACAGCAATAATAATAATAAAAACTGATTATGGATGAAACATGTAACAGTGATACCCATTATCATTGGGGCACTGGGTACCATGTCCAAGAATTTTATAAGATACATCAACAAATTGCAGCTTCCTGCAATAACACCAGAGGAACTGCAAAAAACTGTGCTACTTGGAACATCTTAAAAAGGTACTTGGTTGATACCTAGGACGCTGGCAGCTACCGGTATCAACCATTAGCACCAATCAATGGTATTTGTGATGCATTTTTGAATGTTCGGTTGACTGAGTTTCATATTTAATGAATAAAGTAAATAATAATAATGATGATGATGATGATGCATAGTCATCTCGTTTGCTGTGTATACTGTCATAACAACAACAACAACAACAACAACAACAACAACAACAATAATAATAATAGCAGCAACCTGGCCATCGAAACTACATGGCTATGTAACAGTGATACCCATTGTCATCAGTGTACTTGGTACCATGTCCAAGAATTTTACAAAACACATCAAGAAATTGCAGCTTCCTGCAATAACACCCGTGCAACTGCAAAAAACTGCGCTACTTGGAACATCCTACATCTTAAGAAGGTACTTGGTTGATACCTAGGACGCTGGCAGCAACCCATATCAACCATTAGCACCAGTCCATGGTATTTGTGATGCATTTTTGAATGTTTAGTTGACTGAGTTTCATATTTAATGAATAATAATAATAATAATAATAATAATAATAATAATAATAATAGGAGTTAGTAGGAAGTCAAGACTGACCGTGGGAGGACCGAGAACTAAAACATTAGTGGCTTGCTAATATAAACCTAATCTCAAATCATGCATCTGTTGCCCTAAAACCGAGAACCTGCCAGGCTCTTAATAATTTGCATTTATTGGAAGCTGAAATTAAAAGCACGCAAAGGCTTCCCGACTCCAGATCTCATGCCCGACCAGGCCGCGCTCCGTTCCCCCTCTCCCCTTAAATTTACACAGATTCTTCCACCCTCACTCCAATCCGGATCAATCCACTCTGAAAGGCACGGAAGACACAGTTCCTTAAAACTTAATGCAAGTTACTCCATTGAGATCTCACCGCAAGACACGAGCAAGGGGGGCCCGGTCCGTCGCTGGACTGCTTCCCCCGTCGCTCCGGAGGTCGGAAAATTCCGTTCCGCCCGGAAGTCGTTCCTCCCTCTGATTGGCTGGGAGGTCAGCTGTTTTTCTCCCACCCAAAATAACGGGATCTGTCTGTAAAGCAGACTTGCAAGATTGTCCCAAAGGTACATTTTCAGGAGGCAACTGGATTTTCTTGGTTTTTTTTTTTCTTTTGAAGACGTTTCACTTCTCATCCAAGAAGTTGCTTCAGCTCTGACAGGATAGTGAGGATATCCTGTCCAGAGCTGAAGAAGCATCAGAACTGAAGCAGCTTCTTGGATGAGAAGCAAAACATCTTCAGAAGAAAAAGCGAGTCTTCAAAATATAAAAAACAAAGTCCAGTTGGCTCCTGAAAAACACCTTGGGGACAAGCATGACTTGGATGACTGAGAATCTCTTGCAATTGGATTTCAGAGGGGTTTGGACTACAGTTCCTGTTCTTCTCGACAGCCTGGGAATGTTTTGCTTAAGCTTGTCCAAGTCTCCTCCAAATTATCTGGAGGCAAGCACTTGGTTCTTGCATGCCAGTGATTTTTTTCTTTATACTTGTGAAAGGGTAGATTTTTGCATTCACTTCTGTCATAAATGATCCAATGGGGGATTTTTTTCTCTAATGTTGGGAAAGGTTGGAAGGAAAGAGGAGAGGCTCAGCAGCAAGGGGGATGCACTCTGTTACAGTAGGGATTAGGCATTGTTGGAAGATACGAAGGGACCAGGTTAGATACTGATCATCCTGTAGAAAATCTACCTATGTGGTCGCTAGGAGTTAAAAATTACTTGATGGCACTAATTGATCAATGAATCAATATCCTCCCAGCAAATAGATTTGGTGAAAGTGAACATTCATCTACCACAATCTCCCTCTGCTGGAGGAAACAACACATTGGTCGTGGACTGAACATTTTATTCCCCTTTATAAAAGTTATGCTTTTAAGAAACATTTCCAACATAAAAGAATCAGATAAAATTGGTACTTCGCTGGAATTGCAATGGCTGAAAATTTAAATTCACAGCATGTCAAAAAAGAAGAAAAAAACATGTCATGGCATGAAGCCAAAGATTCCATTTTGTAAAAGGAACAGCACTGAATATATGTCCTCCTTTGCCAAAAATGGGTTGGATCACATCTCCCATCATTCCCAGCCAATGGTGCTATTGAGCGATCATGGGTGCTGTGATCCATCGACTTGCAGGAGAATGAAGTAAACATTGTCCTACTGTTGGGTAGGTAATATGTAGAAAACTATGTTCTGTATCTTTAACTGCTACAAGATGACTAATTGGCTGTGCTAAGCAGACATAAAAGAAGGCAGGAAGTTTTTTTTTTTTTTTTTTAATTTGATTTATATGCCGCCCTTCTCCGAAGACTCAGGGCGGCTTACAATGTGCTCAGCAATAGCCTTCATCCTTTTGTATATTTATACAAAGTCAGCTTATTGCCCCCACAAACTGGGTCCTCATTTCACCTACCTTAGAAAGGATGGAAGGCTGAGTCAACCTTGAGCCTTGGCGAGATTCGAACCCTGCAGTAATTGCAGGCAGCTGGTCTTAAGCAGCTTAATAACAGGGTGCCTTAAACCCTTGTACTACCAAGGCTCATTCACTTCTGCTCCTGCTATTAGAAGGTTGAACTGCTGAAAGGAACTGTGTCTGTGTTACTGAAGAGAACTGGAATTGTAAGCAAACTATGTTTTTGTGTTGAACCGTGATTATTTGAAGAAGTGTTATCTTTGTTTTGAGAAGCCAAGTTTGTTTGTTTTATTACAAGTAAAGACTGTTTATTTTTCTTTTAAACGTTCAGAGTCTGTGAGTATCTGTGTGTTTTGCTAAGCAACGTATCTATTCGCTGTCTGGTCCGTTGCACCACTTTGCAGAGGGCAGTTTTACCCTCAACAGGCATCCATATGTTTGGCTCAATGTGCAGTGTTAAGCATGGCCGGTGTGTTCATAGCTAGGCATATTGTGAGAACCGAGGTCATTTGCTGATAGAATCTCCCTTCTCCAAATACTGCATCTAGTCGTCCCGACTTTACCCCAAATTAAAGGATTACAGGGTTGTTGTACAAAGGGAGTTTTTAATGTATATATTCTGTACATTATTCTTTTGGGTAGAATATGGGAGGCTTTAAAAAATATTGAACCTATTTTAGGGTGTTCATTAATTTGTCTGGAAATAAGGCCTCCTGCTTGAGCAAAAGGTTGGACTAAAAGACCTCTAAAGTCCCTTCCAACTCTGTTACTCTGTATTCTCAACCTTTTCAGCTCAAAATGAAATAAAACCATACTACAGATTTCAGCAATTGTGGTCAGAAAGGGCTCCCCAGCTGTCAAACAAATTATTTTTGCAGGATGCACATTTTGCCTTGGGGTTTAATGTCACCCCAGATTTTCAGCTCAGCTGCTTAGACAAATCCAGTCAGCTGTAACAGTGCTGTGTAGAGTTGGCTTTAAATGGGATCAAAGCAGATGGCCCCTTCCCAAAGCATCATCCAAATAGTAAAGAGGTTGCGCTGAAAGACAAAGAATGAGGCACTCTGGGGAAAAAAATAGCAGCTGTTCCCCAGTAGCAGTAAGTCTCTTGATGAACAGTGAGGAAAGTCCCTGCTAAGCTCCGGAAGGAGTCCCACCTCATGCCTGTGGGACAGCTACCTGGATCAAGTTGAGAAGAAAAGTTCTACTGTCCTCCATAGGAAGGAGGGCAGCTGATGCTACAGTTTGAGCAGGACTTTTCGAAGAGAGTCTGTGGAGAAAAATGAGGCAAACCAGAAGGCTTTAGGGGAAAATGGAGTTGTGGGCCACTCTGAGTCCCCCCCCTGCCTTCAGTCCGAAGCGCTGCCCATCCAGCTCTGCACAACTTCAGATGATGAAGTTGCTTTGTCTCCAGACCTCTTCGCCGGCAATATAAGTGGCTCGTACATGAAGACTCTCATCCAGCAGCACAAAATCTGTAGGAAAGAGAAAATGATGCCTCTCACCCCAAGCCTGGTTGATAGGAATTTGAGGAGTTGGTATCCGACTCATTCAGGCGCTACAATATACTTCTTCATTCACCAGAGAAGGATGAGGCAGATGGGCCTCTCCAAGGAGAGAATTCCATGAGTACCACAGGCAGGAAGGTTGCAATCTTTGCAACACACCTAACATCTAAAGCAGGGGTCTCCAAACTTGGCATCTTTAAGACTTGTGGACTTCAACTCCCAGAATTCCTCAGCCAGCCATACTGGCTAGGAGATTCTGGGAATTGAAGTCCATCAGTCTTAAAGATGCCAAATTTGAAGACCCCTGATCTAAAGAGTGGAAGATAGAAGATAAGAGGTTCGTGGTTTGGATTCCCACCATCCAGAACCTCTGAAGTAATGGTGAAGGTGTTGCTGGGCCAGGATCAAAGAGAATGAGATCCAATCAAATTTTCTGGGAGACTTTAGCCCATCCTCTTATTTTCAGCTCAGCCTATCTGACAGGATTCTCAATGGATTCCATGTTGAGCTGGAGACAGTGCGATCCGAATTCAATCCTTATCAGAGCAATACTACCTGCATCGGTATCGTAATCCAAGGTTCCCTTTTGATCCTCAATATTTAAGAGCTGAGCAGGATGGAGAGAGGCAGCCTCCAGGGCTGTTTCTAATGAACAGGCTGCAAAATAGAAATGGGGGTTGCTTTTTAGTTAGAATCCACAATGGCAAAAGGTTCTTCGCTTGGGAGAATGAAATCCTTCATTCTATACCACTTCTGAGAAGACTCTGGGATTGACTGTGTCTCTACGCCAGTGTTTCTATCAGAGTATGTTCATAGACTGGAATAGGCAATCAGCCAATGAGGACTGTTTGGTAACTGAAACATAGTATTTGTTGTATGGGGCCATAAGAGACAGTTTGGAGCATGGGTGTGGCTTAACTGTTCTGTATATAAGCTTGGAAGGGACGTGGTGGCTCAGTTGCTAAGACGCTGAGCTTGTCGATTGAAAGGTCGGCAGTTCAGCGGTTCAAATCCCTAGTGCCGTGTAAGGGGATGAGTTTCCATTACTTGTCCCAGCTTCTGCCAACCTAGCAGTTCGAAAGCACATAAAAAATGCAAGTAGAAAAATAGGGACCACTTTTGGTGGGAAGATAACAGCATTCCGTGAGCCTTTGGCGTTTAGTCACGCCAGCCATATGACCACAGAAACGTTTTCGGGCAGCGCTGGCTCTTCGGCTTTGAAACGGAGATGAGCACTGCCCCCTAGAGTCGGGAATGACTAGCATGTATGTGTGAGGGGAACCTTTACCTTTACCTTTATATAAGCTTGAAGGCACTAGCTTCTCTCTCCTCCGTTTTGCCTTCTCCATTTTTTGCTTCCATTTTGTGCTGTGTTTGTACTGTGCTATGTCTCTTCTCTACAACGTGGAAAAACCTACAAGCGAATTGTATGCCCTATGCGTTGGTATTGTATATAAAGAAGTTTCTTATATGTAAATTGAATCCTGCTTAATAGGCTGCTTGTGTGTGTGCGCTGCAACAAACTCTTGACAGTTTCTCAACCACGAGAATTTGAAAACGTGTGGACTTCAACCCCAGAATTCCCCAGCCAGGGAATTCTTGTGTGGGAATTGAACCTTCACTTATGGACCTCATCTTTCGCACCTGACACAGAGTCATTGCGAGGGTCACCCTTGGAGGGATTACAAATAAATCCTCAACAGATCTGGCTCCCTGGGAGATGGTAACCCTGTGTCCTAGTAAGACAGACTCTACTTACCAGTGGCATCCATGAAATGTCTGATACAGGTGTCCATGGTGGAGATGCTTCCACTCAGTGTTTTGGTACCTGGAAAGAGGCAGAGGAAGAGAAAGATGATCAGCCTTATATCTAAAGATAGTTGGATAAGGGATGATGGGAACTGTAGTCCTTCTCACAGGTTTGCAGAGACCTTTTGGGTCTTGGAGAAGAACTTAGGGAAAAACCAGCCCACCTGTTTGAGTGACTAATTGAGATTTCAACCTAGGAGTGCCCTTACCTGCAATGTAGGTATTTCCACCTTCTACCTCTACCACCAGCTGGCCCAGAGTATGTCTGCCAGGGGGAAGTCCCATTGCTGGGATGGCATCTGTCACCAGGATCAGACCTAAGGAGGGATAAGTTGAGCCTGTACATTCCACCTGAAAATAACTTCAGTGTTGCACCAAGCCAATAAATGGTTAGTTACCATATTTTTCGGAGTATAAGACGCACTTTTTTCCCCTCCTAAGAGTCTGAAAATTTGGGTGCACCTTATACTCCAAATGTAGCTTTTCCGAAGCTTTTTTTCAGCCCTAATGAGGCGCTAGTGAGTGAAGCAATCTCCGCTTCCCTGCTTTGCCTGCTCCCTCCGAATCTCAGCTGTGAAGCTTTTTTTGCGTTGTCTACTCCCTCTGATCCTGCTTTTCTCATTGCTTCTCTCTCCAAAGATCAGTTGTGCTTTAGAAGCTGTTTTTTAATCCTCAAGCAGGGGATACCAGCAAACTAATGTGCTGAAGCTGACCAGACTAAGGACGCTAGCCAGATGAATACCTGGTAGGCAGATTTTTTCCCCCTATTTTCCTCCCCAAAAACTAAGCTGCGTCTTATACTCCAGTGCGTCTTATACTCCGAAAAATACGGTAGGTTTTCAGGTACCCTAATGAAGGGAAAAAGCAGCCATTTGCTGCTTATGTAAGATAAACATGGTCACAGAAGTGTCTTCAAACCAACATTAAAACAAACCATGATTTACTTTGAGAGAACTGAATCGTATTCTCTCTTTGATGTTCTCCATCTTTAGATCAAAGCCCTCCCAATATCCACAGACAATATTGGGCTAAACTAACTTTTTTAAAAAATGCCCCTTCTCATCTCAGGTGAATTGTGGAGACAGACCTTGAGGATGGGCCCGGTGTGCGATTCTCAGAGCAGCAGGATTCGTGTGGATCCCGTCTGAGATCATGCCGTAAAACACTTGCTGACCAGGAGGAATCTTGTCACTTGTGAGAAGTCCCACAATCCCGGGGTCTCGGTGGTGGAACTGCACAAAAAAATGTTAGGACACAAGACATGGATTAGGAACAAGGACTACAGAAACCACTCTTCCATTTCTTGGCTGGACCAGACAATCTGAGAGGTCTTCTTAAGAGGAGGACCCACAATTCCGTGCAATAGTGGGGTTTTTCAAACCCCAGGGGTTAATTCACTGAAAAAAAGTAACTTACAACCAGTTTGGTTAAGATGCTAGAAGTGGAAACTTGCCTAGGTACTACTCACAGGTAACATGGCGTTGAAGAGGTGAGTAATGAAGGTAGCTCCCTGACCAACAGCCTCCTCAGCCTGAGATAGATTAGCCACAGAGTGACCTAGAAAAAAGAAATGGAGAGAACTCTATACAATGTTCCCGTCAAGGTTCCAAGTAATACATCCCCTTCAATAAGAACTCTGAGAGCAGGCATATTCCTCAAATAACATTTTATTGGGACATATCCAATTGGCACAGACTGGGTAGAAAACCGGCTCTAGGTTCCCGCCGATTTTACACGCAATTGAAAGTAAAAATTTGTCCCCACCCCACCCCCAAGAGTCGCCAGTCACATGGTTCAATCATCATGTAGTCAGGGGTGGGCTTCAAAAATTTTAGCAAGGGGTTCTCTGCCTGGTTGCTGGGTGGGCGTGGCCATCGTGGGCGTGGCCTAGTCGGCCTCCTGCACCACGGCAGGGTGTATGTGTGTGGGGGGGGGGTTTGCCCTCCCCGGGCTCTGGAGGCTTTTTTCGAGCCTCCAGGAGGGCAAAAACGGCTTCCCCAGGCTCTGGAGGCCCTCAGGAGGCCCCCCTGCTGAAGAAGGAGACCTGCTCATCATCTTCATGACCTTGAGATTTGCTGCGAATGCCTTTTGCTTCCCATGCCATGGTGTCCGAAACAAACTGGACGTCTGCATCCTAAATCTCAATCCTTCAGCATCCAAGGACGACGTTTACCCAGTGATACGCAGATGCCTCTCTTGGTCAGCTCCCGGATCACTTCACTGCTGCGTTTCATCTCAGGGGCTAAGGTGACTATCCGGACGCAATCCAGGCTCCCATACATGGCGAGCAAATCCTGAAAGGCTCCTGACTCAAAAGTGCGGAGGTAATTTTCTGGGTGAGCCCCCTTCTTCTCTTTGCTGATGAATGGACCCTCCAGATGAATCCCTGCCGAAGGGAAAAACAAAACAAAAAAACACTTTGGAATAAGATGAGGCAAGCTTGTCTGGACCCCTGAAGATTATAATATGGGTGCTACGACAAACTCTAACTGAAGTGAAGATCTGTAGCAAATTTCCAAAACTCCAAGCCCTTAGCCGTGATGATCTAGAGCAGTGATGGCTAAGCTTTTTGCCGTTGCGTGCCAAAAGCGGGAGAGAGCGTGAGGGGGTCGCGCGCGTGTGTGGCCACACCCATAATTCAATGCCCCCCTGCATATGTGTGCGTGACACCCCCCCTCGCGCTCCCCCGTGCATGACTCCCTGCACCCTGTTTTGGGCCTAGCAGGCCCACCTGAAGCCTCCAGAGGCCAGAAACGGCCCGTTTGGACAATTTTTTTGCCCTCCTCAGGCTCCAGAGGCTTTCCTGGAGCCTGGGGAGGGCGAAAACGGCTTCCCCCACTCCCCCAGAGGCCCTCCAGAGGCCGGAAATGGCCCATTTTCAGACTTGTGGTGTGCCCAATAGGCCTGTTTTTCACCTTCCTCAGGCTCCAGAGGCTTTCTTGGAGCCTGGGGAGGGCGAAAACGGCCTTCCCCACCCCTCCAGTGGCTGAAAACGCTCCGCTTGAGCCCTGTACTTACCTGGCATCCAAAACGGGCTGCGTAGAGACTCCTGGGAAGGGAGGGGCAGCGTGGGTGGGCCAGCTGGCTGGTGCACACGTGCGCTGGAGCTGAGCTACAGCAATGGCTCGTGTGCCTGTAGATATGGCTCTGCATGCCACAGGTGGCATGCGTGCCATAGGTTTGCCATGACAGATCTAGAGTTCTTGAAGTCGTTGACCCTCAGAAAGGCACCAGATCAGAGAAAGGTGCAAAAGTTCTTTATCTTTCTTACCCCATCGAAAGACACAACTATTAACGATGAATGATTCTTATTCACCTAGGACACCAGCTCCGTGAGGCCCTCCGTTTTGTACACGGATCTGAGGTAGAACCTAGCAGGAGAGAAGACAATGGGACCATTGTTGCTGAATCACACGTGTGGGCGTCTACCTATAAAATGTAGTCTTCTTTCTTTGATCAATTCACTTATTCCCCAACACAGTATTATCAAACTAGATCAAAAAGAACTAGTGGGAGACATGGAGTAGATCCCTCTTGACTCCCCTAAGAAAAGAAAGGGGACAGGATAAAAGAAAAGTGGGGAAAGCTGAGTCAGGATTAATCCGGGGTGTAGATAACACTAAAAAAACCCCAAGTTCTATTGTGGTATAGGATGTTGTATGAATCAAGTCCATAGTCATCTTACTAAACTTAGAACTCTGATTATTTCGGTAATCAATTCTATTCTACTTGGCTCATAGAGGCTTATTTCTGCAACCCCAAAAAAACCACAGAAACCTAACCGGTTCTGATAGGTTGTCCATATGCAACTAAGGCACTAATATATAATATATAACAGGGGTTGGAAGGGACCTTGGAGGTCTTCTAGTCCAACCCCGCTTAGGCAGGAAACCCTACACCACTTCAGACAAATTGTTATCCAACATCTTCTTAAAAACTTCCAGTGTTGGAGCATTCACAACTTCTGGAGGCAAGTTGTTCCACTGATGAATTGTTCTAACTGTCAGGAAATTTCTCCTTGGTTCTAAGTTGCTTCTCTCCTTGATTAGTTTCCATCCATTGCTTTTTGTCCTGCCTTCAGGGGCTTTGGAGAATAGCTTGACTCCCTCTTCTTTGTGGCAGCCCCTGAGATATTGGAGCACTGTATCATGTCTCCCCTAGTCCTTCTTTTCATTAAACTAGATACACCCAGTTCCTGCAATTGTTCTTCATATGTTTTAGCCTCCAGTCCCCTAATCCTCTTTCTTGATCTTCCCTGCACTCTTTCTAGAGTCTCAACATCTTTTTTACATTGTGGTGACCAAAATTGAATGCAGTATTTCCAAGTATGGCCTTACCAAGGCCTTATAAAGTGGTCTTAACACTTCATGTGATTTTGATTCTATGCCTCTGTTTATGCAGCCTAGAACTGTGTTGGCTTTTTTGGAAGCTGCTGCACACGGCTGGCTCGTATCTAAATGGTTGTCCACTAGGACTCCCAAGAATGATCTGGTTCAGTGACTGGACTTACATCCCATAAAGCCATTGCTTGCTTGATCTGGATTTACTGCCTAATCTAAAATTAATACTTTACTAGACAAAGTTAGACCTCAACTTTTCTCCAGGTGCTCAATGCGTTGCCCAAAGCGCTTGTTCTGTTTTTCTCCCAACTAGTTAATTCCATGCAGCAACCTAAACCATCAACCTTGGTTGACAAACTATAGAGGCCAGGTTTACACAATTCCCTCAAAACAAAACAATCCACATTACAGCTTTGGATCTCCTCACCTTGTGATAGACCGAGGATGGTGAGGTCACCATCGTCGGGCAAAATGAAGTCACTCCGTTGGACAGTATTTTCTGGCCAACCAGCGAAATTCCTGCTTGCGCATCATCCGTAGCCAGGGAAAAATCTACTCCGAAACCTCCTGAGAAGATGGAAGGAGATGCCCAACCTTGTTATTTAGGTTGTCCAGTGACTTGCCTCTGGTGCAAATCATATTTATGCACCTGGATAATATACTCCACAGATGGTGGGATTAATTTATCTCTGGCTTCCCAATGGCAAGCCATCTTTAGAAATGTACCGTATTTTTCGGAGTATAAGACACACTTTTTCCCCCCTAAAAGAGGCTGAGAATTTGGGTGCCTCTTATACTCCGAATGTAGCCAAAAACGCAAGGTACGGAGGGGCCAATGGTCTGTGGCAATCCCTGCAGCCTGGAACAGCTGATTGGGGGTATTCGGGAGGCCGATCCACCCGCCAATCAGCTTGTGCTGAATCAGGCTGCAATAATGTGCTGAAGCTGACCTGGCTCTTTGCTATTTGCTGCAAGGACTGTCAGAGTTTGCAGCAGCAATCACATCCAGAAAGCACACACAAGTAACTGATTCAGCAGGATTCAGTAGCTTCTCTTTATATATAATATAAAGTAAATATACAATACCAAAAGCAGGTTTTCCAACACAAGCAAAACACAAGCAGAGGAGAGGAGTTTCAGTTTAAGTTTCAGAGATCAACACAGCATGCAGCTTTAGAATAGTTTAGCTAAGCCACGCCCAGGCTCCTTGCTGTCTCCTTCCTTGTTGCTCACACAGCAAATACTGTATCAGTTTCCAAACAGCCCTCAACTCTCTCTCACACTGGACTCTAGCCAGATGAATACCGATGGATGCTGGTAGAAAGAGGCAGAATTTTTTTTTTCTTATTTTCCTCCCCCAAAACTAAGGTGCGTCTTATACTCCTGAGTGTCTTATTGGTTTTAGGGGTGGGGAATTTTTGGTGGGTGGGGGTGTGTCTGGGGATTGTCATGTGAGTTGGGTCTGATCTCTGGGTGTTATGTGAATTTTGTTGTATAGGTATACTGTGTATACACATACAATGACAATAAACTTTCTTCTTTCTTTCTTTCTTTCTTTCTTTCTTTCTTTCTTTCTTCTTTCTTTCTTTCTTTCTTTCTTTCTTTCTTTCTTTCTTTCTTTCTTTTCTAATTCTACTGTATAGTGCAACACTAATCCAATATCCAATTCAATTGTATAGAATGCGAAGGATGTGTGTTCGCATTTTATTTTTATAGTTATAATGTACACTGAAGATGGCATTTAATTTTGTTATACGAGGTGCAATGGCAATAAAGCAAACTTAACTTAAATCTATATATTTATTTGAACTGCCTGGACTCCTGATTTCCTGTGCTTGACCATTTCTGCATCCCTTGGATTGGGGCCCTTGGTTTTCTCCTAAATAGCAGCAGTTGCAATGCCTTACCGTTGATTTGTACATCAATGAAGCCCGGTGCCAGGATGCTGCCTTTACAATCCAGTTGGACATCTGCAGACTTTTTCTCATCAAAGAACACCTTCTCTGGGTTTAAGATCTTCCCGGCTCTTACCCATAGATCCTCTCTGAAAACAGACGGAGCTAGTCATCCAATTCTTAGAGATAAAAATTCCACTTGATCTCTCCGTTAGCCAATCAAACAAAGGCAGTTTTCGGTTGGAATCTTAGTTGTAATTTATTCTGGGGCGAAGAGAGTTTTATTCTCCATCCAGAGAGTTTGCTAAACGACGGTTTGGTTCTATCAAGTTTTTTATTGATTGTAAGCAGGTGATGAAAGACAAGGCTAGCGGGCAGGGGTGGGCTTCAAAACTTTTAGCAAGGGGTTCTCTGCCCGGTTGCAGGGTGGGCGTGGCCATGGTAGGTGTGGCCTAGTTGGCCTCCTGCACCATGGCGGGGGGGGGGGTTTTTCGAGCCTCCGGGAGGGTGAAAACAGCCTCCCCAGGCTCCAGTAGGCCTGTTTTTTGTCAAATTCCTTGTGTGTCCAATCACACTTGGCCAATAAAGAATTCTATTCTATTCTATTCTATTCTATTCTATTCTATTCTATTCTATTCTATTCTATTCTATTCTATTCTATTCTATTCTATTTCCATTGGAAGCATAACATTCCATGCTTATATCTAAATCATTAGAACAAGATGGAAGCCTAGAAGAAAATCCTTACTTTTGCAAGATATGATCCTTTAAAATCCGGCAGTTGGTAAATTGGAGGATTGACGCATCCACAGTGGATTTATGGCATGGCATCCTTCAAGCCCACGTGTGAGGCAACTATAAGAGCATGGAGAGAAGACGAAGGAAGCCATATTTAAGCATCTATTATATAAGCCTTGATTTGTTTAGTCACGATTTACTGAGTCAGAAAACAAACTGTTGCATGGGTTAAAAGCAATACTAGAATATGATCTATTTGCATTTTATTTTACTTCTCTTTTGTGGTGGTGGCTCGGAATCAAAAATGACTGGATGGCCAATCAATCAATCAACCAACTCAATCAACCCCATCAATCAATCAATCAATCAATCAACCATCTAACCAACCAACCAAATCAATCAGCCAACCAACCAACCATCCAATCCTATTTATATTCATACTTATACTTGCTACCTTGTACGTTTGACAAATAAATAAAACAAATCAATCAAATCACCCAATCATCAATCAATCAACCCACCGTCCAATCCAATCCATGTTCATACTTATACTTGCTACCTTGTACATGTTTGACAAATAAGAATAATTCAATCAATCAATCAAATCAACCAATCATCAATCAATCAACCCACCATCCAATCCAATCCTGTTTATGTTCATACTTATACTTGCTACCTTGTACATGTTTGACAAACAAATAAATAAAACAAATCAAGTCAACCAATCAATCAATCAATCAATCAATCCACCAATCGCCCTTGGCCATTTTTAAACCGATCTGCCCGCTTTTCCTTTGGGCAGCTCCCCGCGATCGCTTCTTCCTCCTCAACTCCCGAGCAAGCAGCGATCCACCCAACGGCCACTCTGGGATCCTTTCTCGGGGAGGGAGGGGGGGTACTGAAATCGCCTGTCCATCATTGCAGAGGGAGGCGCCCTCCTCCCACGCCCCGGTCCCCAAAGCCAGCCGGGGAGGCAGGGAAGTCTTCTCCGGAGGGAAGCGAAGAGCCACCGGCCGCTGCTCTCCTCCGACCCCCGACCAGAAGCGCGGAGGAGCAGCTACCCCAGCCGGGCTTACCCGAGTCCCACCGAGCCTTTTTCCAGCCCGCTGCCAACTTCTCTCCTTCGGGGCTGGCTGCCTGCAAGTTCTCCCTATCCCGGTCACGTGACCGCACGCCTCATGTCAGCTGACGGGGAAGGAGGGTGGGGGCCACCCGCTCTCTCCCCCTCGGAGGGGGTGGTCACGTGAGCGGCGGCGAGGAGCCGCCATGATGGGAAGGGAAAGGGAGGAGGGGGGAGGCCGGGCGGGAGCGGCTACGACGACGCCATCTTGGTGAGGTCGTAGGGATGCGGAGCGAGCGGCGGGGGAAGCGATGCGCCACAAGGTTTGGGGTGGGTGGTGGGTAGACTACAAACCCCATCATCCGGGATGGGATCGGGGGGGTGTGGGGGGCCACGGAGATTGCGAAACGGTGGCTTTTCGAAGGGAATGGCTCGTGCAGATTGTAATGGTTTTTAATGATTGTGTGTGAATGTATGTGTTTAACGGGTTTTTTGGGGGGGTTACAGGTAGTCCTCGATTTACAGCCGTTCGTTTAGGGACCGTTCAAAGCAGGGTGAAAATCCAGCAGGTTCTGGAGAACCGGTAGCGGAAATTCTGAGAACTGGCAAATACCACCCCTGGCTGGCCCCAGAGTGGGGTGGGAATGGGGATTTTGCAGTATCCTTCCCCTGGAGTGGGGTGGGAATGGAGATTTTGCAATATCCTTCCCCTGGAGTGGGGTGGGAATGGAGATTCTGCAGTATCTTTCCCCTGGAGTGGGGAGGGAATGGAGATTTTGCAATATCCTTCCCCTGGAGTGGGGATGGAATGGAGATTCTGCAGTATCCTTCCCCTGGAGTGGGGTGGGAATGGAGATTTTGCAATATCCTTCCCCTGGAGTGGGGAGGGAATGGAGATTTTGCAATATCCTTCCCCTGGAGTGGGGATGGAATGGAAATTCTGCAGTATTATTCCCCTGGAGTGGGGTGGGAATGGAGATTTTGCAGTATCCTTCCCCTGCCACACCCACCAAGCCACGCCCATAGAACCGGTAGTAAAAAAAAAAATAGATTTCACCACTGGTTCAAAGTTGCAATGGCACAGAAAAAAAGCGACAAAGGATCATTTCTCATCTTTTATGACTGTTGCAGCATTCCCCCCCCCCCCCATGGACTTATAATCGTGATTCAGATTCAGATGCTTGTCACATTTATGATGGTTGTGGAGTCCCCGGACGGATCCTGGGTTCCCCTTTTGCGATCTGACAAGCGAAGCCAATGGGAGACCAGATTCACTGACCCACCGTGTAATTAACTTAACAACTGCAGTGATTCACTTAGCAACCCACAGCAAGGAAAGTTGTAAAATGGGGTTAAAATTCACTGAAGTGTCCTGCTTAGGAATGGAAATGTTGAGCTCAATTATGGTCGCAAGTTGAGGACTATCTGCATCGTGTGTTTTTTATTCAATGCTTTCCCATCATTTTTCAGGGTTACTTTTTGGGCTACTTGATTGTGTGGTTTTTGTTTCTAATACTTTTCCATTGTTTTTGTTGTATGTTTTTTTATGAGTTGAGTCGTTTTGGGGTGGGTTCTTTTAAAAAATTATATATCTCCATAGACACCTAAGCAGGGCAGTTTGTGATGGTCAGGCAATTCTGGGAACTGAAGTCCAGAGATCTTAAAAGTTGCCATGGTTGGACGTCCCTGTCCTAGATCATGGGATAGTCCAGGAACCTGGTTAAATATGTGATGCGAACATAGCTTGTTCTATTTTATTGATGTTCAACTTTGGATGGGGACCAGGTTATAATATTTTAATAAAATACTCTTTAAAAAAGCTGTTTTTTTGTGTTTTTTTTTTTTGAGTGGGGCCCATAGGCATAATTGCTTATACTTATGGTCGTCTGCCTTCGTCCTCTCCAATCCTTGAGGTGCAAGAAAAAATGGAAGAACGCTTAGGAACCTGTTCAAGGACAATGAATGTCAAAAGCCAAATAAAGGCCAACATGCTTCTGATGTTCCTTGCATCTTGCCCCAGATGCAGCTGTCGGTCTGCAGATTTTATTGATTTATTCACATCCTTACTTAGAAATATGTACGCGTCATCCATTTCCTTCCCCAATAATACTGGGTAGTTTTAAAAGCTGCGATTTAAAAATCCATAGACATTTTATATAGGCATGTAAGTATCGGTTGCATTTCTATCCCTGGGCAATCAGTTGGATCTTCAGTGGCTGAAATTGTAAAAATGGTGGCAGTAAATAATTTTTTTTTAGTTCCTCAACTGTATAAGGAGGGCTTATTTTAATTTGGCATACTGTAATATGAAATTCATGGGACATGGTGGCTCAGTGGCTAAGATGCTGAGCTTGTCGATCAGAAAGGTTGGCAGTTCAGCAGTTCGAATCCCTAGTGCCGTGTAATGGGGTGAGCTCCCGTTACTTGTCCCAGCTTCTGCCAACCTAGCAGTTCGAAAGCACGTAAAAAGAATGCAAGTAGAAAAATAGGGACCACTTTTGGTGGGAAGGTAACAGCATTCCGTGCGCCTTTGGCATTTAAATCATGCTGGCCACATGACCACAGAGACGTCTTCGGACAGTGCTGGTTCTTCAAGCTTTGAAACGGAGATGAGCACTGCCCCCTAGAGTCGGAAATGATTAGCACATATGTGCGAGGAGAACCTTTACCGTTACCTTTTAATATGAAATAATTATGCAACGTACATGTGTCAAAACAGGTTGTGTTGCTTTTACTGTCGTTCTTGTGAAGATCCTGTTAATGTGCAAGATGAATGTTTCTGTCAGTTAAGAATCTATTCCTAGCAATTAAGGTGCAGAATAGGTACTGAAAATGGTGTCTTTTTCCCTAAGTGATACTGTTTTATGCATCATATATGTCTTGATTCACAGATAATACTACACCTTAACAGACGTGTTGAAACATCACACTAAACCAACATTAGTGAGATTGCACCATTTCTTCAACAGGAAGGATGAATTCAGCCCAAGTATTCTGGAATTGAAATGTGGACATTTATAACGCTCGGTATAAAGTATAGCATGTTAACAACATGAAATTATCTCGTTTTTTGTGTTGTTTCATGGTGGCCGAGTTTAATATGTGTATACACAGCCTGGAAAACCCTAAAATGCTTTTTGAAGTATACGAGTATCCATTTCTTCCCTCCCGGTGGTGGCAGAGAAAAGTAGAACAGATAATGCAGAAATAGAAAAATGATATGTGGATCAATCAATTTAGTGGCCTGAAACTAGACTTAGGTTGGGGATGGGGGGAAAAGGAAGGAAGAGATAAGAGAGAACACAGCTCTGTGTGGGTTTTAATAACATCTTAATTTATTCTTCAGGACCATTATGTCCAATTTAATGTCAGGCAGTTCCATCACAAGACAGATTTTGTAGGGTTTTTTTTTCTGAAATGAGAAAACAACTATGAAGCATCAAAGACGCATAACAGAATAATACGGGCAAGTGTTTCCCACTGCAGCATTGCGTCGGTTTGAGAATGACCAGCAAAAAAACAACTGGCTCAGAGTTGCTTTGAGAAAAGCTCAAAGGCCCTCATCCTCAAAGGGTTTCCTAATCACAGACTTGCATATTAATCAAAACTTCTGACATCCTTGTGACGAAGGCAGCAAGGACAGGAGCCACTGACGGACTCGGGGAGAAGCTGCAAACTGAACAGCATGCTAATTGGGTTTGGCAGCAATTTCCCTTCTTCCTTTTTTTTTCCTTTTGCTTCAGCTGAGCATTTTTGAGGGAAATGAAACCATACCAACCCATCTCCGTTTCTCTTGCAAAGCAAACAGGAAAAAAAAAAATCTTCCGAATTGGTTTGTAATTTGCTTGAAAGGGTTGTTGGGATAATGACTCAGATGGTTTGCTACTGGCGAAGATTTATTATCATTACTGGCCATTTTCACAGAAAACATACTAAGCGAAAAGCAGAAAGGATGAATCTCTGCTTCGGGATTCTTAATTTTCCAAAAGCAAGAGTGCAGGATTGCTCTTCGCTTTATGCTAACAACCCCCAGCCGTTTGCAAACACATCCTTGCCTTCCTGTCTTCCTTCCTTCCGATCCAGCTAGGACAGGCAGATCAGATCATCATGCAAACCAATCTCTTGGCCCGACTCCAAGTCACGAGGCCCAACGTGAATCATTGAGCAACAAGGAACAGATCTGGATGTCCACTGAAAGGACTGTTGATTTTTGTTTTGTCCTATCCTCGGGGGCTTTCTCGCATTCCAGACCAAGAATGTGCATCCCAGGATGAATGAATGTCGGGAAAACGCACCAAACTTGGCAAAAACCACATCAAAAGAAGGAATTAGATCTAGAGGAGTGGAGCAAAAGCATGAAAGCGAGGCTGACCTGTCACTTGACACACATCCTCCCAAACCTAAACTGCGCGTCTGGTAGTGGGAATGCCGAGGCGTGTGTTAGAATGTCTCTCGTTTACCTGCATAGGTAAATGTTGTGAATTGCGTCCCACATGGACCTGGGAAGGATATCTCTGGGATTTAGCTCCTTCTGAAAGACGAGGCGAGTTGCTATCTAAGAGAAAAGACTGGGTTAAGTTTCCTTCCCAAGCACTGAGGTGGCCTCGTCTATGATTTTTATTTCTTCTCTCTTGCTGCTGTTGCTTCATTCCCCTTTCTCCTTCCCTCCCCTTCTTCTCTGCAGGGCTGACTCACTCTGCAGCAAGACATATTCTGGTGTAAAATGAAAAGTGGAAGATCCGTTCAAAGCCGCCGCCCCCCCTCCTGCAGATCTCTCTGCCCCAAGCCTTTTTTTTTTTAATGAAAAAAAAAAAAAAAAAAGAGACAAAGAATCACCGAGGTGAGATGGGCAGGACAGAAATGGGATGAAGGAATAAATAACGAGCTGCAGCCCCCCTCCCCCCCAAAAAGTGTTTTCTTTGGCCAGTCGAAGATGGTGCTCAAATCTATTTCCATCCCTGAAACTTGCAAAGCTGAGGGAAAACCATGAATGAGTCACTGGGTTGTCCGTGACCTGAAAATCCAGGAATACCACAAATATAGATAATGCAGGGATCCGATTCTTCCTTTGTGGGCTGCGTGGCTGGCCTGTCTGGGGACAAGAGGGAACTGCATAGGATTCTCACAGGAGACGTCAGGCCTCACCTGAGCATTACAGCTCCTGCCTTGAGCATCACTCTTCCTGTTATTTTGGTGCATGATTTTTATTTATTTATTTATTTGTATCTATTTTTACAAATAACTCAAGGCGGCGAACAAACCGGACACATTTTCCTCCTCCTGTTTCCCCCCACAACAGCCCTGTCAGGCGAGCTGGGCTGAGAAGAGGCACTGGCCCGAGGGCACCCGGCTGGTTTTCATGCCTAAGGTGAGACTAGAATTCACTTGTCTCCTGGTTTCTAGCCTGGCACCTTCATCACTATCCCAAAACTGGCTTGTATAGCCTTATGAAATGCTAAATTTTTCCTGGAAGTATAATCCTCCTAAAGGATCTCCACCTTTTTCTATCTCACCGAACAAATTCCTACACAAGTGTACAGAAAACAATTATTTTTGTTGCGGTGGGCAAAAAGAGAAAAAAAAAAGCACGGTCCACGCTGTTCTTAACACTGAACTAAGAGTGTGCCTGGCAAGAGAGCCACGTATTTGTGTTTCAGTAGTTTTCCAAATTAGATTTGATGGGGTTGAGAGCCAACCCTTTATATGTAATTGGCTCACGCTATTTGTACTGACACTGACCAGGTGTTTAGACATAGAACAAAACCCCACTCCCCTTCTAGCACTGATGATGTTACCTAGTTGGGTAATAAAATGTCTGTAAGAATACCACTAGCCTTAGCACCAAGGAGCCCATATTAAAAGTATTAAGAGGGGCTGGACGCTTGGCTTCATCAGCTTTTTATTTCCTAGTTTGATTTTCAGAACCTATTTTAGCCATTCTAAGGATTTACTCCCAATTGTTGGGTTTGTTCAATACCACCAACTCCAAATTAACCGAAAGGGCCAAATTCACATGATCTGTTAATGCCCCAATATATTCAAGGCTAAAATTAACCAATTTCCCCCAGTTCTGACTGACCAGTTTCATTAAAAGCTGGGCATTTGTTAGTAAAGTCCAGGTATTCCTAAACTCAGGTGGTGGTGGTGGGTTGGTGGTGGTGGAAGGCTGTGTTGGATGGTACCCGGTGTTTGGAGACCCCTGCCTCTCAAGGCAACTCACAAGACATACCGTGCGACCATGATACAGTGGAGGAATTTTTTTTTTATTACCTGGAAACGTATTACTGCAAAATCCAACATTGGCTGCACAACTTTTGGATGCCAGAGCATACAGTTTTTACTACTTGGGAACACAGGAGTGTCTCGGACGTTTTTGCTGTTATCTGTATAAACACAAACGGTCTCACACTCCGATACCAGGACACGACAGCAATCATTGAGAATCAAATTACATCCAAGGATTTCTCTGCACTTACAGTTAACCCCACAGTGTAGTAATCTATCTATGCATGAGATTAATATATATATATATATATTTTATGTGTGTGTGTGTGTGTGTGTGTATGTAGAGAGAGAGCATGGAAAATTGAAAACTCTTGTTCCATTATGTATGAACATGTCAAGTCTTATAAATAAAACATCCAATGGAGAGAGAAGGGGGAAAGTTACCATCTTCTAGTTTATATTTATACATAAAGGACTCTAATGGCAAAAATGGATGGAAAACAGCAAAGGAGCTTCCCCCCCACCAAGCCTCGCGGGAAAAGGCTTGTGGCAGGCCCTCACTGCTTTTTCATATCGAAGTACACAAAGGACAGACAAGTCACATACATTGCGCAAAATTTACAAGAGATCAACTACCAAAACTGATGATGACAACTGTACACATTGTGGAGAGACCATTTTTTTTTTTTTTTCAAATTCTGGAACTTTTTAAGTTTGTTTTGCTTTCCATCGCGCTCTGCGGGCCGTTACCCTTTTGTGGAAAGGATGAGGCCAACGATGAGGCCGTACAGCCCCAAGACTTCGGCGAAGATCAAGATCAGGATCATGCCCACAAATAACCTCGGCTGCTGCGCTGTCCCCCGGACACCTGCGTCACCCACGATGCCAATGGCAAAGCCGGCGGCCAAACCGCTGAGGCCTACACTCAGTCCAGCACCCAGCTGCAGGAAGCTCCTGGAAGGGAAGGAAGACAAGCTGAAGGGCACGTGGCAAACAACCCACTTCAATCAGGGAAGACTGACTGGTTTCTGGAGGAGAAGAGGAAGACACTGACTTCCTCTCTGGAAGTCAACTTCTCCTCCAGCCCTGGGGCTCTCCCCCAACAAGACCTTGGGAGAGCAGCCTCCAGCCACAGAAGATCTGATTGAAAAGAGGACCCAGCTCGGAACGCCTTTTTCTAAAAGCTGGGCTGCTTTCACCAAGGCCAGCCTAAAACCTCCCTGCTGTTGTGGCCCGCCGGCAGCCAGCAGAGCTGGCAGCAGATTCAGACAGTGAGGAGGTTGGGGAGGAACGGGGGCCAGTCCTGGAGTTTGAGGAAGGCTCGAATGAGGGCTCTGAGTCGGAGGCAGAGACGGGGCCAAGGCCATCTGGTTGTTCTTTGCTGCCTCCGGAGTCTGACGAGGCAGCAAAGCGAGGCAGAACAGCAGCACCAGCCTGTTTCCAGTGTGCGCATACGCAGAACTGCCAGAAGACAGAAACAATTAAGAAAACAGGGTCGACTTGGGAGTAAAGCTTGAAGATGATTGGCCCTCCCATAAGACATAAAAGAGAAGCGAACAGGACATGAGCTTTTGCAGGAAGCAATTAGTTCATCTGGTCGGTAAAAGCTTTGGAAAAGTTCTGTTTGACTCTGTGCTAAGTTTGGCCTTGCCCTGTGTGTGGCAATTAGTTCTCTGGCAGCATTCCAAGGGAGATAAGGTGGGTGTTTGTAAACACTCCCATGAAAGACTGTTTGAGAATCCTTTCAGACTGGGAATGACAATAATTCACAACCGTATGAATTAAAGAGATTTCCTGGGACTAAGATTGTGCTGTATACTTTCTAAGGAAGCCAAGGTCAGAACACCTGCAGAATGGGCTCATGTTTACTCTCCTTTGACAATAAAAGTGCTGGTAATTAAGAGCATCTCACATCTACGTTAACTGTGCTCAGCAGAACCCAGGGTACTAAATATATGTTGATGCAGCGCTCCCAATTATGATGAATTACATGGCAAGCCGACGATTGACAGAATATTCAAAACCCCTTAAAAGTGCAAACGACAAAGCAAATCACATTTCGGAGATTGCCACAGCAGGGCACATCTCATACATGTTAGGACTCTCTGCTGACTTACATCGCTGTATTTACTTGGTAGTTCCTCAGCAAACTAGTTGCCAGTGCATTGCTACTTTGGATCTGCTTCTGGTACAACAGATGCAACTGTACCTGAACCTCTGCAGACAAATACTGAGTTCCTACAGTGCGTAGCAACTGTTTGTTCAAAGAAGCCAACTTTAGGCTTACAAAGAGAGTCATGAACTAACTTAGCCACATGATGGTTTTGCATCTAAGGGAGGTGGGTGGTTGAAAAACTGTGAAACAAATAAATATTGTGTGGACCTCTGGTGGACTCTTCCTGAGGCAGCAGGAATGACAGTGACATATGGAGCTGTGGTGACACAGTGGTTAGAATGCAGTATTGCAGGCTAACTCTGCCAACTGCCAGCAGTTCGATTTTCACTGGCTCAAGGTTGACTCTGCCTTCCATCCATCCAAGGTCGGTAAAATGAGGACCCAGATTGCTGGGACCAATATGCTGACTCTGTAAACTGCTTAGAGAGGGCTGTAAAGTACTGTGAAGCAGTATGTAAGTCTAAGTGCTACTGATATCTCATATTCAACAATGGTTTTATACCATTGGCCAAGTTTCATTTGTCAGAAATAAAACATTTTGTTCCTTCAAGTTGTTGGCAAGCTATTCTTAGCTTTCCTCTAATGATGCTACCAACCATCCAGTCTTGCACCCATGTTCTTTTTTCAACCTTTCTAATTAATCTTCGTTTTTCTATGACTGAAAGCTACAGTAAGCAATACAGTTATTCCTGAATGGACAGACATGAGTGGGTTCCCCTTGTCAACTACAGCCCCTCATGAAAATTTAAAGCTGATTGTGTTTCAGCCCATTTTAAGCACACCTGGAAACTTCTGGGCATGTCTAATGTAGCAGCAGGAGGATTAGTTTACCAACGTGTTTCAATTAAGCATCTCTGAATAATTCAAAGAGTTGCATTAGATATCAGTTATTTTGTTTAAAGGATTTTGCTTCATGAATGAATGAAAGAAATGAGGAAAGACAAGAGAGTCAGACTGAAGTTAAGAGTCAGTTCTGGAAATAAATTCAAGTTTTGATACCCCAAAAAGGTGATGAAGGGTCTTTCTAGTGGGATGGGCCCTTTGTTTGTCATGTTGCACTATTTTAGGAACACAGCACCCAATGCTGTACTGGTAGTCCTTGACTTATAACCACAATCGGTACTAGAGAATTTCAGTTGCTAAGCAAGGCTGCTAAGCGAATTGCACCTGATTTTACCACTGAATCACTGAAGTCGTTAAGCGAACCTGGTTTTTCCCACTGATTTATGCTGATCGGAAGCTGCTTGGGAAAGTCACAAAAGGGGACCACGTGACCCCGGGACATTGCAACCATCATAAATACATGCTGGTTGCCAAGCACCCAAATGCTGATCACATGCCTGTGAGGAGAATGCAGCCGTCATACGTGCGAGGAACAATTATAGGCCACTTTTTTTTCTGCCTTGGAACAGTGGCTAAACAAATGGTCACAAGTTGAGGACTATCTGAAGTTATGGCACTGGGAATCTACGAGTTTCCAGATGAAATCCCATTATGGGGCACGATGGCTGGAGCTATGCCAAGTTGCCTTTTAGTATGATCTGGAGATCCATAGGTTTTTCTATCACAGAACTTGGGTTTCTTGCCTAGAACTGAGCCACTTATGGCAAGATACCACCTGGGCTGTAGGATTCCAAAGGTGGGTTTAGGCAAGGCAGGTATGCCTAGTGCACTACAAAAAGGATGCAGACTTTTTTTTTTCCTGGATGGTTGGCTCATTATGGCCTTTTGAACAATGTGCAAAATGTCCACTCCAGGCAGTTGGCAGGGCTAGGACAATTACAAGTTTAATTTGCATACAGAGAATACTCTTTCTTTTTCATCACATGGAACATTTGATTACCATTTTTAGAAACTCTGGAGAAAGCACCAGAATCTTTTAAGGGCAACTTATCTTTCTCCTCTATTCTACAGGGATACAACTGAAATCATAAAATCTTTTTATCAAACACTGGAGCATTGACAATGATCCTAAGCTCTGCCTATTTATGCTCCATTAAAAAAAAACAACAATAATCTTTCCAGATATTAAGTTCCATTAAAAAAATTCTTTATGAACATCAAGTTCTAAAATAAATAGTGCTAATATAAATAATAAATAAATCAATTTTGTGTACTGCAGTGTTTCTCAACCTTGGCAACTTTTAAGTCACGTGGACTTCAATTCCCAGAATTCCCCAGCCGGCAAAAGCAAAGCTGGCTGGGGTAATTCTGGGAATGGAAGTCCACATGACTCAAAGTTGCCATGGTTGAGAAACATTGGTGTACAGCATTCATTTCCCCTAAGAGCTGCTCCTCTTACTGGCAAAGAATTCAAAGGCCTGAGGAATGTTGATTCTGCACTCTGTTCCTTTCCGGTGTGCTAACTTCTGGTCAGCATTTCCCTTCTCATAGAGCAGAGAATGTAATTCAGTTGGATGCTTTCCATCGAGAGTCAGATCTTTAACCCCGCAAGGGACCTCTGCAGTTCTGCCTTCGCCAAGACACTTACTTGAATAGCGACATGTCATGTGCGACAGAGCTGGAAATCAGGACCGCCACTACCAAGCCATAGATTGCTATGATACCCGCCATGACCACAGGGATGATGGACTTCATGATCAGCTCTGGCCTCATGACCGACATGGCAGCTATGCCTGTGCCGCTCTTCGCTGTGCCGTAGGCGGCGCCCAAAGCTGCAAGAGAGAAAAGGCAGAGGTTGAGTCTTACCAAAGGCCCAACTTTTGTCATGCAATGTACAGGCTAAGCCTCTAATCACTAAGGCATCTGCTCGGGTAAGAGCCTCTCTAAGTGTCCCTTTTTTTAAACCATGCCAGGTCTTTATGCATACACATCTCTGTTTGAAATTTCATTCATTCATTCATTCATTCATTCATTCATTCATTCATTCATTCATTCCATTCATCTTTTATAACCATCCATCTCAATCAATGACTCTGGGCAGCTAGAAGTTGAACCTAAGGACTGCATATATTATCACCTTCTAGGTAACAATAAATATTCCTTTACTGTTTAATAGTGGTATGGATGCAACTTTTGTTCCTTTTGTTTTACAAAGGTTAAGAGTTTGCCATGAGCAAGGTGGGAAGGATTTTGTCACTCTGGGAGGGGAATGTTAGAATTTCTTTGATATTACATATATATTTTACACATCACTTAGACCCCAATTTTCCCATTTCCAAAAGCAAGATACCATATTACTATACTTTTTAGAAATCCTGGTCGGGGCTGCAAAAATGATCCTCCCCTTGCTTCCTTCACTGAGAAGCAGCATAATTTTGAAATGTGTTATTAGATAGAACTTTCCCTTTTTCAATACACAAAAAAATGGAAAGCAATTTCTGCACATGGGAAAGGTGAAAAAAATTGCTTGCTTACATAAGCAACTCAACCCACTGAGCTTGTTTTCTCCACCTTCAATGAGTCAGTCTACCCAAGCACAAGCCAAGATGGACTTATTTGTCCCAACCTCATTTAGCAATAGCAGTTAGACTTATATACTGCTTCATAGTGCTTTACAGCCCTCTCTAAGCGGTTTAGAGTCAACATATTGCCCCCAACCTGGATCCTCGTTTTACTGACCTCAAAAAGATGGAAGAATGAGACTACCACAGGCCAGTCAGAATTGAACTGCTGACAGTGGGCAGTTAGCCTGCAATATTGCGTTCTAACCACCTGCGCCACCATGGCTCATTTAAAGAAAGTGTGTGATCTAATACCATCCTTCACTGTGGCTCTCAAAATACCAGTTTTGATTTTGGAGGCTGGAATTGGGCGATCACAAACAAGAAAGGCAGAAGAGGTAGAATTGGGACAGCAGAAAGCCATCTTCCTGCTGCGGCCCTGGTTGGTTTAGCAACGATCAAAATTAATAAGAATCCCCGGCTTTCCCTCAAAATTTGAGAGCAGATACTATTATGACAAATATTTGCTCCTGGGAGAAAAATAACTCACACAAGATACTTAGCAGGGCACTTTGAGGTTTGCCAGATGTTGTGTGTACCTTTGTTTCCTCCATCCCTTCCTTGCAGTTAAATTCTTCACTAAAGACAATAATAGAAATGAGCTAAATCCTTGCTGAGAGTGGCCATGAGGGCATTTTGCTTGTAAGCATGCCAGGACCACAATGTGCAAAAACCTAGGATCAGGGGACTGTACAATGGCCACCCTCCTAAATCAGGCATAAGCTATTGTTCTCCATCCTTTTTGGGGGGGAGGGGAGGAGAGAAGAAACCTGGGCAAAAGGTCTTGTCTGGGTTCCTTGACTCTCTGTTCACTCTCTTAATACCCTAACTATATTGTGGATTCTCCGCAGGTGAGGCTGTGTGCTATAGATACCGGACTGAAAGCAGAGACATAAACAAATTGCTAAAGGCACGGGATTCTATTCATGCTTTTCTAGAAATTCATTGCTGAACACTGTCTGTTATCTTCTGCTCTGCTGCGTAAACAGTCCCAGAACAGACCAAAGTCCTCATAGCGGAAAGTTCTCTGTAGCAAAGTTATAAGGCCATTAGCTTGTCTGTTGTTCAGCTTTTATCTCTAGTCCTTGACTTTAGCCACCAGTAGGTTTACACCTTCCAGCTTTTACTCTTTGTAAAAATCAAAGTCCCATCAGAAAAGGCAAAATTTTAAGCAAAATTGCGTCTAACGCAACTGTTCTGGAAACATAATCAGAAATGACTGTGTGGGCCTATTTTTGAGAGTCTGCGTTTGCAGACTGGCTCACTGGTCAGGGTGATGTTTCATTTCTGCTTTCACATACTAAAAAAGTAGGTAAGCAATGCACACATACTTGCTAGGCACAGTTCTAAATACGGAATTGATCATTTTCGAAGCCTGCAGGCCATCTTAGGCCCTATCACCCGATGATTCGCAATAACCTAGCTAAGAGTTTGTACCTGTTTGCCTAGCAAAACCAGGTGACCAACACTTGCTAAACCAGTTCTTTCTTGGCTATGTAGCTGCTCAGATAAATCATATATGTAATTCCTACAACCAGGTCCATGTCTAGAAGAGATAATGGACAGTTGAGTCTGTCTCCTTGTTTCTGAGCATCACATGGAACTCAAACCATAGCCTTTTCGATTCTGAACTGAAAGCAAGAATTACATTTCCAGCTTAAATGAATCTGTATTTGTTTTATAGAAAGCCAAGTACACACAAATAATTTTAATTGTTCCTTTCTGAGGAATTATCATGGGGGTATCCATCTGTTGATGCCTTGTCTAGATAAATGCCAAGTGAATAGTTATGGATCAAGGGACTAAAAATTGATCACTTTAATCCAAAGGAGACTTCCAAGAAAATCTCCTGTATCCATCTTTCACAAGCACCATAAAATACTTTAAAGGGTGGCAGGGATCAGTTTTCACTTCCTATGAATGACTGTGGGCACACATAGCATCCAAATAAAAATGGCACTAGAGGGTTGGCACTGCCACTTTACATTCCCTTCTTTTTCAATAGGCACTGTAGGAAAAAAAAATTGAGGGGTATCATCCTGGGGAATTGAGATCTAACCTCACTGATGATCATTATACCCAGTTTATAAGAGATCAAAATATATTAAACAAGTAACTACTTGCAACTAATTCAAAACTAAAAACTCATCTCTGGATATCAACTTGTAACAAAAAGAAGTGAAGTCCAAGACATTTGATATATAGCACATATGAGCATTCCATTTAAGTCCCAATGAAGCTTGGAAATTCTTGCATAACTGTAGTGAAAAATTCACATAACCCAATTCTAGATCTTATCAAAATTTGACAACATTCTTAAAAAACTATTTTCCCCTTTGATGCATTGTATTTTGTGAAACAGTCATTGTTTATTTAGCCAATGAGATTTGCTTGATTAGTGGGATCAACACAAAAAGGTGATTTACTTATTTATTTATTTAAAAAGGTGGCAGAGGTCCAGAGAGCCACTTTTAAGGTCTCCTCAAAAGTTTTTAGTATGCCTGGTAAGATTTGGCTTTTTCAGCCTGTGAATGTTATTCCATATCACAAATTTGCATTGCTGTAACACAATGGCCAAGCCCTCTTTAAGCATGAGGAAGTACGAATAGGTCTATCAACTAGTGACATTTAAATCTCAGTCATATTGACAGCCATTCGTCTGAATGATTAGGATCATCTGCTATGATAGATGGACCCTGTATTCAGCTGTCAGATAGAAAAGGAGTAGTTTTATATTCATTTCTTAAATTATAGAAAAACTGTTTGTTGACTACCCTCAATAGAGGCCAATTGCAGTGACTAGTAGAAAGATATGTCAAAGATTTCAGCTGCACTTCAAGCATTCGCTTGACAAATATAGGAAACTTAAGAGCACAACTTAATTTCCACTTCCCAATTTTAGATGTAAAGCAGCACTGGTTAAGCTTTGTGGGCTGCTAAATAAAGCATACAGTAAATTAATATATAGGGAAGGGGGAAAAAAGAGTTCCTGTTTGTTGAATTGGTAGAGAGAAAATTAGTTTTGTAGGTTGATTGAGACTCGTAACATACAATGCTTTCGAATCATGAAAGAAAACTATTTTGCCAAGCTCCAGAAAGTTACGATCTGACCGAGGGACCACAATTTCACACAAAAGTGCAAGGCGATCTCAAATCTTTGTGTCAAGTCACTGGAGAGTATATTTCACAAGTGATACTCCAGCAGAGATCAAGTGCTACTTGTGAAGTTCTCACAGGCTACCTGAAGAAATTAGTATCCTCTGGTTGAGCAGGAGCGAGAGAGGGCCTTCAACAAGACTCCATCCATAACATTATAGGGAGACAGTATCAAAGGCAGGGTGGATAAAAATCAATGATTTAAAAAAAACGGATTTTTTTTAATTTAAATTGGATATTTTTTTAATTTTTTTATCAAATTTATTTTAATAAAATGCTTTTGGAGTAAAAAAATCTATCTAAAAAGTTTTCTATTTAAGACACATTCATAATTTAGTTTATTCAGCATGAAATGGAGCTTAGTTATGTAGCACGAGGCTGTATATTCTGTAATATTGGGACTGTTGTTGAGTCAGCAGCAAATCAGAAGATGAGCCACTGCAGAACAGTTGCTCTTTAAAAATTATAATTTAAATCGAGTTGATTTAATTTTTTTTAAATATTTTTTTTATTATTAAAATATAAACACAGATATAAAGACAATACAATACAATACAAAGACCCACCACCTACAAACCCACCTAACATTCTACATATACGGAGTTGATTTAAATCAAATCCGCCCTGTTCAAAAGATAACCTATTTACTGGTACTTTCATAAGAAACCTGTCATGGCTGAGCCTGTTCTTGTTCAATGGCACAAGGTGGCATGCAAAAAGCAATTTGTTCCCCAGTGGTCACACAGACTGTGAATCAGAAAGCCACAGGTAGTTTTAAGAATGGATACCTTAAGCACACACCTGATTCTTCAATCCCGCAGGAAAGGACAGCACATGTCCCATCCTAGCTGCATTTATTCTTTCTGTTCAAATTCTAAAGAGGGACATTACATAAAGTATCGATTTTTATACTTGTGTCTCCCTTTGAAACATTTTGCCAAATGTTGCCATGCAGTCTGACAGAGTACTATTTTAATTTGCGTATTAATCTGGGAAGTGCTACTTTAGGCAGCACCTATAATTGCGGATTAAATGAACTGTGGTCTGTCTATATGCCAGTCTACCAGCTATGGCAGATTTCAAATGTTCCTCTCTCTAAATTGGTGTGAGCAGGAATTGGAAAGAAGGGGAATAAAATGCTTATTCAAAAACTGCTGCTTAAGCTGTTCATATATTTTTTTTACTCTGGTGTGAAAGAAAAATAGAAAAACATCAACAGGAAATATAAAGCAGGAAAACAACAAAACCTTGTTGTAGTAATGAAGATTTTAAAAGGACACTTTTCAGCAGTTGAGTCTTTGCACAATTTTTTTTTTTAAAAAAAGAATACAGTACCATGCTGTGCGTTCTTGGAACAATTCTAGTTTCGTTAGAATGGCTGACAAGCATGAAAGATGTACAGAAGAGTTTCAGCCATTATGGTGACTCTGCTTATGAGCACTGAAAATTAAGACAATACGGCTTATTTCAGAAATGAATCAAGCGTTTTATCCTCTTCCATGATCCAGTAGTTTAGTCAGCATGTTCTTGCTCAGAAGCTGCCACAATATTTCCCATCAGGTTTGAGGGACACTCATTGGAAAAATATAGACAACGGAACTGTAATGCCACCTCTACCGAAAGTCAGTGGCCAAAAAATAAATTGGTTATCCGGCTTTATAATTCTCAGATTCAAATATAAGCAAGCTTAACTCTTTGGTCAGAGTTCACACAGAGAGATGGGCCTAACCTCAAAATAACTGTGTTTATGGGCCCATATTCTCCATCTTTAGCTTAATCACATTCACGTCGGTTGTCCAATAGGCAAGCTACTATGATACACAGGGTATCAACAAACGGTACCATTAAGTTACTACCTGTTGGTGTTTATTAGTGTCTTTGATCCCTTAGGAAGCAGTTTTTTAACCAAGTACCATCCTATTTTTTAAAAAATGCCTCCAGGACTAATCAATCTGATATAGTAAAAAGTTAAATACAGTATATAAATACTTCTAAGAAGTCAAAAGATTCAGTGGAATCTCTGTTTCAACGTATTAACACAACTCTGCCTCCGAACTCCGTGGGAATGCTCAAACGGAAGAGCAGTGACTATTTATAGCCAGTGATTGGCTTCATATAGCATGTTAAGCCATGCTTGTTTAAACACGTTTCTTGACCGTTATTCCTAAATATCAGTCTGAAAGGAAATCTTGATTGAATCTTCCCCCCCCCCCCTTTGAGGCAAGGTTTCCTTCATAGGATTGGGCATCTGAGAAAAGGCAATTCAAACTACAGAGACTGTCTATCTGTTCAAATACAGAATTCCTGCACTTTATGATTGTACCCCATCCAGACTATCCACAATGCTAACTAGAATTGCAGGCTAGCATTGGGGGAGAAGGCTTTACACCCAACCCATATTTCCAGGAATTTTTTTTTTGCTTCTAGTAGCACTATATTAAATATTCTTTTTCGCCACATATGCAATTTAAAACTATTTAGAATTCTTTTTGGGATCGCAAGACTGCTGCTTAATAAATGCATCTTAGTTCTAAAAGCAAAGGGCAGCCATGCTGTTGTTCTTGGCAGCTATTTTTCCAAAAATGGTACTTTGAACCAAATGATAATCATGTCAGAATAAAGGAATTTATTTGACTAGATATTTAATAGAATAAGTTCTACTAGGTTTTATTGAATTGCTCAGCCATCAGATTCCTAAAGATTCTTAAGAGAACAATTTGGCACGAATAAGCTACATATTATCCAGCTGGTTTCAGCAACCATCTGCCCATAGCTACCTGTTTCTAAGACATCATTCTGAAGAAATGTTAACAGTCTACAGTTAAATCAGACAGTTCTGCAACTCAGGAAGATAGTTTGCGGGGGGGGGGGGGTTTCCATACATTCCCTTAAGGTATAATTCTTTTAAACAAGGTTTGTGGCTTGAATCATAAGATAGCTGAATTCATGCATTTTTTAAAAGTAATATTTCCCTGGTTAGATACATGCCTTGAATCTCCATGAAGTGGACCACATGATGGCCTAATGCAGTATATAGATCTAGTCAATCTACTGATAAACTGACATAATAATCCAAAACGGAAAACAGTATTTTTGCATTGGCAGTTCATGTTCAGAAATGGCACTAATAATCACAAAATTTTGCAGATCAGGAGCCTAGGATGAGCCTAATTTCCCAATATCCAACATTCTAAAGCAGAAAGACAAGCCACCACGATAGCTAAAGACAATTCCAGGTTATATGAATTATCCCAGGCACATGTACTTGCCAAACTGCCTTTCTGTACAGAAAGTCACTTTAATCGCAACTGCTAAAACTGATGACAGTCACTATTTTGCAACAGAGATGATAATTCTAATACCTGCCCTAAAATAAGCAAATTGCAATTAAAACTAAAGGACCAATTTCAAAAGTGCTCTTGTTCATATGAGATGGACCCACCAAATCTGTGACTCTCAGTTCCCGCACTCTGCCAATGTTTTATTCTACACACTGTCCTGTCATAAATCACGGTCTGTCAACCAAAATGCTTGGGTTCGTGCAACGAAGGTGAAGCCAAATGCGTCATGTTCGGCTTTGCAGAGGGGTGTTCAAACTTGGCAATTTTTAAGATTTGTGGACTTCCAAAATCTTAAAAGTTGCCAAGTTTGGAGACCCCGACTCAGTATGATATGTAACTTCAATCGTCATGCCATTTCAAGAACCACATGTAGTGGAACGTAATGGACATTTTATGGACATTTTACTCTTTGGAAATTTGTCACCATTTCCTTCTGCGATGAGAAGCATTTTAGTTAGCCGTGTTGCAAGGAAAAATTAAGTCATTCCATGGCCTTTGATCATCCTTGCTATAATCTAATGAAAGGGGGGAAATATCACATTATCCCTTGAGGCTAGAGATCAATCTCGACTGTTGATCGCCTGAAGGTCATTAGTGAAGCAGTGAGCCCTCACAAGATTAGCCAGCGGTGACTAGAATAGTTTCTATGAGATGTTTACTATCATCAGAAATTAGTGTGTATAGGACCAAGATGAGGGTGTTTATACAACACGACTTCTGCAATCAGCCTGCTTGCACAGAACAAGGCTTGGATCTGCTAGCAGCAAACTAGGCTCCAATGAGTCATTAAGGCCTATAATAGACAACTGCCTTTTCTCTTCCTTATGGCTCTCCAAGGCAGAACTCAATGCCATTCCTACCCACCTTATTCACATCTCAAAATTCTCCTACTGGGATGCCTGCCACAGGCAAATTAACTTCTGGCCTGTTAGTGTGAAGTGATTAGGAAGATGAGCATCCAGTACTTGGAAATACTAAGAGTTGCCCAACACAATCAGAAAAAGCTTGCAGTAGTAGATACAACGGACAGCAGATAGTCCTTGCCTTGACTTACAACAGTTCGTTTAGTGACTGTTCAAAGTTACAATGGCACTGAAGTGACTTATGACCATTTTTCACACTTACAATCGTTGCAGATCAAAACGTGGATGCTTAACTGGCTCATATTTATGCCAGCTGCAGTGTCCCAGGGTCATGTGATCACCTTTTGCAACCTCCTAACAAGAAAATTCAATGGGGAGGAGTCAGATTCACTTAACAACCGTGTTGCTAACTTAACTGCAGTGATTTGCTTAACACGTGTGACAGGAAAGGTTGTAAAAAAGGGCAAAATTCACTCAACAACCAACCTGCTTAACAGAAATTTTTTGCTCAATTGTGGTCGCAAGTCATGGACTAACTATACTCCATTGTGCATCGCGTCGTATGCATATAACTATCTCCTTAGATAGAGTCCACTTCCGCTACAGTAAAAAAATTTAAAAAGTATTCAGTATTTCTGCACTGGGGATTTTCTGAGGATGGAGGGGCAGCACCAGAGCCTGAGTAGTAGACAGATGTTCTAGTCTTTAGAGATGGCATCAGTGTGAATAGCCTGTCTGTCCCCTTGGGGCAGGGCCAATGGTTTCAGATCAAGGATGCAAGCTGCTGCTATCAACTCATTAATGATAATCCATAAACTGCAAAAGTCAACCTGATGTTTTACTGCTTTGCAAATTATTTCCGTTAACTATTAAGTCACATGAAAAAGGGCTTAAGGAAGTCGCATGGCATAAATAGACCTGGAAGCTTAAAGCTTGCTCTTTTTTCACCCTTGCTCACTTCTTTTTTCAATTATTACAAGGAAATCAATTAAACTGGTTGGAACAGCAGTGGCAAACACAAAAGACCACATGGTTTCAATGAGGGCAGCTCAAGTTTTCATTTCCATCCAGTCACAATGCCTCAGTCAGGATGCCTCAGTCTAGCCACTCACAACTAATTTATCCTCACAACACCCCTACAGAGGAAAGAGAAATTTAAAAAAATGATATTCAAGGATGATCCGAATGCATGTTAAGCTTTGCAGGGAAACATTCTTCAGAAAAGTTATCAATTGAATTTTATCTAAAATGTAACCAAAAAAAGCAAAATGACAAGTCAGGCACAATTTGTATAGTACCTCAGAATGAAAATGAAAGTTCAATTAAATCTCTGGGCAAATATATTTCAGACGACTGCCATGTTTGTAAATATAACTATTTGTTTTAAGGGAGCTGTTTGAATTGTGTATTAACAATACTGACAAAACTGGCATAATGTGGTTTGAGCTTAGCATGGTACCATGTATCAACCCAGCCAATTCTAGTTTAATAAAGCCCAAGGTTAAACTGGCTCAGCAGGATAGGTGAAGACTGGGAGGTTTCTTTATTTGAAGCAATAATTTAAAACCGTGTCCACTAATCCCAGTGTTATAACACAGCATACGATTGTAATGTTATCCCAAACCCATCTGGAGGATGACAAGACCAGAAAGGTTTATTTTAGTCAGGCTTCAAGGAAATTTACAGGTTGTGCGCCAATAGTTGCAATATTCCCATCATCCTAAAAGGATATGGGTCAAAGAAGTGGCTCCATGTCTTATTCTGGATGAGCCCCCGTTCTGTACAGCGAAGTGAGCATAAGATAGAATCGAGGCTGCAACAGTAAGGCCACTAGTTTCATTTTATCAGCCATTTAGGACTCTTATTTCATCAAGCAGCCACAAAAATCAAGACTGAATTTCATAGTAGTATTCTTCCAATATCTGCAAACTTCACAGGCAATTCTTGCAGAGTGAGATAGCTCTCACAAGCCTGGCGGCCTACTTTGGGCTATCTCTGTTCTGAGAAGCCAGCCTCCAGCAGATAAGCTCACAATGAATGAAGGAGATACTGCCAGGAAAAACCCTCCTCTTTGCAGCTTCCCTCCTCAATTTGGAAACCTGTTTTCTCGGCCCCATTGAAACCTCCGTGTCCTTAAGAACCCAGAAAGCCAGGCGAGCTGCACGGGACAGTAATGCTTGAGAGAGGTCAAGGGTGCATTGCAAGCTTTGCTGAATTCACGGATGTGGGGAAGCAGCAGAGGTTTCTAAACCTCACTTCTTTCCCCCCCCAGTCACATGGCCGGTCAGGGTTCCTTCATCAGCTGGTGCTATGACATCACCCCTATCAACCCCCCTCCCATCGCCTTTTCCCAAAGCAGCCTATCTCCTTTTCTTCCATCTCCCCCTTTCCCAGTCAAATTCCCCAGATGAACCAACCAGACCAGAAAGATCAAAGGACCCCTTCCTCAAAATACCTCTTCCCTCCCTCCCCCCTCCCTCCCAGAAGGAAGGAAGGTTGGTGTGCAACAGAAGCAGCAGGCAAGGCTGGTTTGGCTCCAGCCAGACTGGGGTTCCACCCTTCACCTGAGCAGAAACATCTCTGCAGCCAACTGTGAGGCCAGCCAGCTGCTTAAATCTTTTTTTTTTTTGGGGGGGGGTGGTGGAAAGGAAGAGAGACAGAGAGAGAAGCTGGAGCAAAAGACAAGATCCCTTCCTCTTTTTTTTTTTACACTGGAGGAAAAAAAGCAGGCAGATGTCACACGGTGGCACTGGAGGGAGGGGGGAAAGCTTCTTAAAAAAAGAGAGAGATCAAACGTTAAAGGGCATCCAGCCTCCAAAAGCCCCAAGACACCCAAATTCCCCTGGGGTGTGTGTGTGTGTGTGGGGGAAAGGATCCCCTGCAGGAAAGGGTGGGGGCTTCCAAAGCCAGGGTGGGGGTGGGCGAGGGATCTACTGGATCCTTCCAAGCAGGGTGGGGCTTCCCAAGCAGCAGAGGCAGAGAGATAAAAGACGACATCGCCAAAAAAGCCACTTCTGCCCTTCCCCACTGCGCCAACCTGGAACGGCGGGGGTGGCATTTCCCCGACAATGGCACAAAACGACTCTTCTTCTTCTTTTTTTGGGGGGGGAGGGGAGGGGAAGAAAGAGGGAAGCAAGGATTCTTTTTAAAAAAATCAAACCAGCCTTGCCCGGGGGGGGGGGCGAGGGAGATCGGGGCCGCCGGTACTCCAGCTCCCATCATCCCCAGCCTGCCACCCACTCACCCTCTGAAAGGGAAAAAAAGGGGGGGGGGCTTCTCTTACAACCCAGCCGTCTCCTGTCGCTTTTCCCCCCGGTTTTTTTCCCCTTTAAAAAGAGCGATATCTCCGTCCCCCCGCCCGCGACCCTCCCCAATTCAAAGAGATGGAAGCGCCCCCCCCCTCCATCACCACTAACCCTTATAGAGCCCGGCGGGTCGTGTGAGGGCAAAAGGGCCTGGAGATGGAAGGGCGCCATGACCCCCATGGCAACAGCCCCCCCCTCACCCCAACCGGTGGTCCCCCCTCCCGGGGGGGGGTTGGACGCCTCACCGCTGAAGATCATGGCGGCCGAGGCGCCCATGACGGCGAAGAAGGGGGAATACTCGGGTCCGGCCGGAGCAGCGACCATGGTGGTGCCGGGTGAGGGGCGAGGAAGAGGACGACGGTGGTTGCTGCTGCTGCTGAGGCGGCGCCGCCGTCAGGGAACCCGTGAGGGGAGCGAGTGAGGGAGGGGAGGTGTCGCTGCGTCGGCTTCTTCTCCTTCGGCTTCTCTTCTCGCCCTGGTTTCGCCGCCCGGGAGAACGAGGCAAAGATGGCGGGGCAGCGTCAGCGGGCCTGGGCGGCGGGTATCAACACGACGGCGGTCTTTGCGCGGACGATTCTCCGCTGCGCCCGCCGCGGCTGCCTCTAAATACTCAGCCGCCGCAGAACAAAATGGCGGAGGAGCCCTGCGTCACGTGGCTCGCCGCTGGCTCCGCCCCTCCTCCTCCTCTACCTCCTCCTTCTTCTTATACTGCTTTTTTTTCCTTCTCTTCCGCTTCTCGGCTGGTTGCTGCTTTTTGTTTTTTTTTTAAATATGGAATATACCAAAGTGAGGGGAGGGGGGAATGAAGAAGACGTCTTTGGGAAACGGGGACAGCGGCTCTGAAAGTTCGGGTGGCGGTTTTTCTACATTTATATTATATTCTATAAAAGAAAAAAAAGGGTTTTATTGGGCTGTCGGCCGAATGATGAAATCAATGGTACTTGACCTTCTTAGGCACCCCTTCGCTGCGACGTCGGTGGTTTCGCCCCTTCAAGGCTCGTCGGATCTAGGGCTGAATTTTTTTTTTCCTGATGAGCGTGATTCAGCGCTGATTAGCATATGGGGCGGGGCCGGTGAGAGAAGGGGCGGTCCTTTTTTTTTTCCTGTTCCTCTTTTTCTGGATTTTGCAAAACTGGCTGGATAATCCGGATACATCAATCGGGATATTTAATCGGCAATAAATCAAGATTAGCATGTATATGATTCATTTCCCTTGGAGCCAACTACAGGAGGAAGATTCTGCAAGCAGGATTCCTGGCATCCTTGTTACCTTCCAGATGTTATTGGGGCTGCAGTTCCCAGAAACCCTCCAGCCTGAACATCTGGATTAGGGAAAGACTGATTTAAAAAGTTAAACCCATTTACTGTGTCAGAAGCACAGGGTGGGGCTTTGCTTCATTATATTGCCAAATGAACAATGCAACAAAATGGGAGGGCCTAAAATACTTCCATACAGGTTGCAATTCTACAGAAAACATGGCAGTCTTTAAATAAATTTGTTGTTGTTAGTTGAGAAGTCATGTCCAACCCATCGCAACCCCATGGACAACATTCCTCCAGGCCTTCCTGTCCTCTACCATCTCCCGGAGTCCATTTAAGCTCACGCCGACTGCTTCAGTGACTCCATCCAGCCACCTCGTTCTCTGCTGTCCCCTTCTTCTTTTGCCCTTCGTCATTTCCAGCATTAGGCTCTTCTCCAGGGAGTCCTTCCTTCTCATTAGGTGGCCAAAGTATTTCAGTTTCATCTTCAGGATCTGGCCTTCTAAAGAGCCATCAGGGTTGATCTCCTCTAGGACTGACCGGTTGGATCGCCTTGTAGTCCAAGGGACTCGCAGAAGTCTTCTCCAGCACCAGAGTTCAAAGGCCTCCATTCTTTGGCGCTCAGCCTTTCTTATGGTCCAACTTTCACAGCTGTATACATTGCAACTGGGAAAACCATCGCCTTGACTATGCACACTTTTGTTGGCAGGGTGATGTCTCTGCTTTTTAGTATGCGGTCTAGCTTTGCCATGGCTTTCCTCTCCATTGATTTCTTGGCTGCAGTCCCCATGTGCGGTGATCTTGGACCCGAGGAAAATAAAATCTGTCACTACCTCCATTTCTTCCCCATTTAAATTTCCCCATAAACTTCCCCATTTAAATAAATAGAGCATGTCAAAGAATAGAATAGAAGATCCTTGATTTGCAACCGTTTAATGATGGTTTGAATTTATCATGACCTTGGAAAAAATGACTTGTGACCCATTCTTCAAGTTAGGACCATTGCACCACCCCACAGTCACGTGTCGCAATTCAGCTGCTTGCAACCAAATTGCATTTTGCAGTATATTTTATAGCTGTATATATGCAGCACCAAATTGGTGCTGTATATTTTTAAAGTTTGCTAGGACATTACAGTTACTAACTAAACCATTTCTTATAGCAATGGCATTTGGTTTCCAGCCTGCTTGGGATTTACATTGTACAGTCAAAATATGTGCAAAGGAAGATACAGGTAGCTAGCCAGAAGCAGCTTGGTGGAGCTTGATGCAGTTTCAAAGCCTATTAAACCTGGACATGTGTAAATAAAAACAGGTTTAGAAAATAACACCAGAAGCATGTTTTCTGTTCCTATGTGGTGGGTTACTATATAGGGAGAGTATTGACCGAACTGGCGAGTTATATTTCAAAAAATAAAGGTCTGCAACTGCATGGGTAAATCAACACGAGGATTGCAAATATCTAGATCAGAGGTGGGTTTCAGCAAGTTCTGACCAGTTCTGGAGAATCGGTAGAGGAAATGTTGAGTAGTTCAGAGAACTGGTAGTAAAAATTCTGACTGGCCCCGCCCCCCCATCTATTCTCTGCCTCCCAAGTCCCAGCTGATCAGGAGGAAATGGGGATTTTGCAGTAACCTTCCCCTGGAGTGGGGTGGGAATGGGGATTTTGCAGTATCCTTCCCCTGCCACGCCCACCAAGCCACACCATGCCCACCAAGCCACGCCCACAGAACCAGTAGTAAAAAATTTTGAAACCCACCACTGATCCAGATGATCAATAAATAATAGCAAAAAATTGAATTTGGACTCCTTGCTGATGCCTGATGGCTTGCCAAATTTTGGTTCCTCAAATATGATAGTGATTGATTGTTTCAGAACTGTGCCACTTCAAGTCTGTACCAGTGTATCAACCTCAGCGACTTGAAGAGGGGCAGACTTCAACTCCCAGAATTCCCCAGCCAACATACTGGGGGGGATTGAAGTTGACATGTCTGAAAAGCGGGATGGCCAGAGTTCTGGGAACTGAAGTCCATAAATGTTGAAGCAACCTGGCTAGGGAAGTCTAGAAATTGCAGTCCATGCCTCTTATACAGGGCTGGCCAATTCATTTTCTCCCGGGGGTCACATCAGCAACTGGGATTATTGTGAAGGGCTGAATTAGTAGTGCTGTGAAGGTGCGTAGACATGAACACATGCATATACCGTATTTTTTGGAGTATAAGACGCACCTTTCCCCCCCTAAAAGGGGGTGAAAATTTAGGTGCATCTTATACACCAAATGTAGCCCCACCCATCCACTGGCCCCCAGCCTTTAGCCTCTGCCTCGCAGCAGTTACCTCCTTGCAAGCAAACAGCAAGAAAAAACAGCTCCTTTCAGCTTCAGCACAGCCTAATTAACACAAGTTGATTGGATCGGCCTCTCGACTCTCAGCTGTTTTGCTCTCAGCTGTTTTGCACGGGCCTCTGCTGCTTGCTGCAAGGAGGTAAATTGCTGGGAGCAGATTTTTTTTTCTTGTGCTAATCAAGTTATGCTGAAAATGAAAATGAAAGTAAAGCAGGCTATTAGCTGTATGCTGCAATGAGGCAAAATTGCTGGGAGATTTCTTTTTCTTGTTTTCCTCACCAAAAAAGGTAGGTGCATCTTATAGTCTGGTGCGCCTTATACACCAAAAAATACGGTACGTACATTTTTTAAAAAGTCACTTTTAAAATAAAAGCAATCCTTGCACGCTGGACAGGGACAGCCAAAGGATCGGATGTGGCTCAGGGACCGTAAAATATCCAGGTCTGCTTTTATAGCATGCTGGCTGGGGAATTCTGGGAACAGAAGTCCATACATGTTACAGCCTGCTGGCTGGGGAATTCTGGAAGTTTGACATCCAGACCTCTTAAAGAGTGAGAAACACTTAAACCACAGTTTTGTGTTGATATTTTCATCGAAATTAATTAATATACCCCTTTGTGGCTGATTTATCTTGAGGTTCAGATTTGATTCTTAGCATCTCAGTGTTCAAATTCCCCACTGCCGTGAATTGACTTTACGATAAAACCGGAAGAGATGCCTTCCCTGCTTTTCTGTGGCTCGCCTTCTGCATCTCCCTTTCCCGTTTTGTATCAGCCACAGATTTTTCCCTGGCCATGGTGCAGCAAGACCTCCCATCTATTCTTAATCCATCACTGGAAGCAGGCAAGCCGCTTTTAATATCGAGCGGATGTTATGGTGATGATTCTGTAGTGTCATCGGTGGATCATTCTGATGCAATGCATGAGAGAGACAGACTGTGCCAAATGCTGGCAGGGGGGATTTTGGGATTGTTTAATGTGGTTTTAAAGGACAGTGTTGATGCGAGGGGCTTGCAAAGCAATGCTCTCGAACCATTGTCCCTGCTTCCTTTACGTGTGCTAAAAATAAGTTTTAACATGGACATATGTTACGTCTCCATCGTGGCCTGGATTGTCCCCATTACATAGATTACGGTTTCCTCAATCTTACCAAGAGGCTTCCCTCTTTATAAATTCCCACCTGAGCTTTCTGCAAATCTTCCTTTTCCCTTATTTTGTCTTAAGCTTGGAGTCCTAGTAGACACTTAAATATGAGCCAGCCGTGTGCTGCAGTTGCCAAAAAAGCCAACACAGTCCTAGGCTGCATCAACAGAGGGATAGAATCAAGATCACATGAAGTGTTAATACCGTTTTATAAGGCCTTGGTAAGGTCACACTTGGAATATTGCTTCAAGGTTTGGTCGCCACGATGTAAAAAAGATGTTGAGCTGAGAGAACATGACTGGGCCAAAGTCAATTTTCATGGGTGAGGCTGGACTTCGATCTGGTTATCTCCAGTCCTTCCCCAACCCCTGAACCTCTACATCACACTGGTTGTCCAGCGGCAACCCCGGATCAGTGTGTTTGTTGGAGCTTCTTAAGTGAAGTGAGGAACAAACAACACCAACGTTTACAGTAGAAACATTGCAAAGCACATTCCAATGAAGTTGACCTGGGTGGCATCCGGCAACCAGGACTCATCCAGGAGATCACTGTGGCACAAGGCACAGACTGTATTCTTCCACCCGGGCTGGATAGAGTTGATAGGGTAAACACTGGACATACTCATCCATTCACAGCAATGGGTAATAACTGGAGCTGCAGAAATTCCTGCCTTCTACACTGGATTCTCCATACTTATGGAGTTATGATTTATGACTACAATTGGGACCAGAATTTCCATGGCTAAGTGATCCCCTTTTGCGACCTTCCACCAAGACTAGTCAGTTAGGGAAGCTGCTTCACGACGGTGGCAAGAAAGGTCGTAAAATGGGGCAAATCTCACTGAACAAATGCCTCGCTTAGCAAAAGATGGGTGGTTCAGCGGTTCGAATCCCTAGTGCCGTGTAATGGGGTGAGCTCCCGTGATTTGTCCCAGCTTCTGTCAACCTAGCAGTTTGAAAGCAGGTAAAAAATGCAAGTAGAAAAATAGGGACCACCTTTGATGGGAAGGTCACAGCGTTCTGTGCGTCTTTGGCATTGAGTCATGCCGGCCACATGACCACAGAGACATCTTCGGACAGTGCTGGCTCTTCGGCTTTGAAACGGAGATGAGCACCGCCCCCTAGTTGGGAATGACTAGCACTTATGTGCGAGGGGAACCTTTACCTTTACCTTACCCACAGAAAAGAAAACACCGGGAGCCACAAAATCTTTTTGACATCTAAAATGAAGATAGCACTGTATGTATTATTATTATTTTTTTATCTTTATGCTATATATAAAAAAATCTATAGTGTGTTGCATTTATGAAATCAATAAACTGCTACAGAGAAAACATTTTTTTATTTCTGCATGCAACAAAAACATTTTGAACTCCAAAAAAAAAAGATGGGTCGAAAACCTCAATAAATCGCGTACCGGTGGATGTCGCACGTTGGTGGTTGTGACATATTTTGAGTGACAGGGAGCTGCAGCAGAGGGATGAAAGAGCCCCATTTGGCTCCAGAGCCATGGGTTGCAGATCCCCGTCCTAAGCCGAGGACTCCCTGTATTTTACCAGAGTCTATTTGTATCAAGACACAATACAATCCAGCGAGACGCTGGATTTCTAAATTTTTTTTGGTCTCTCCAAAAGACCACGGCAGAGAGATGAGGGCAGGGCAAACTGGGATTAGCAATCCCAGTAAGATCGGCGTGAGCAAAACCAGTGAGGAATCTCTGGAAACCAGCTCTCAACCTTTCTGTGAGGCTCCTGTGCTGGATTGGGAGTTAAGACCCCCTCAAGAGTGGGCTGCTGGGGGTTTGCAGAGGTTCAGGAGAACCTCTAGCTAAGATTCTGTGCAGTTCGGAGAACTCCCAAATCACATTTCTGGCTGGCCCCGCCCACCCTGCCCTGTCCCTCCCAGGCATCCCCACGCGGCCCGTTTTGGATGTAGATAAGTGCAGGGTGTGTGCGGAGGCTACCGGAAGTTCAGAAAGGCCAGAAATGGACCCATTGGGGTAGGAACAGGGGTGGGTTCTAAATTTTTTTACTACCGGTTCTGTGGGCGTGGCTTATTTTGTGGGTGTGGCTTGGAGGTCATGTGACTAGATGGGCGTGGCTAGCTGGTCAGAGTCATTTCTGGAAGATCCTCGCACTTACGACCAGTCCTTGCACTTACGACCCAACTCATTTGTTTGCTTTTAACACTGATCAGCTGTAGGGCGGCCCTTTGAAGCCCCCTGGCAAGAGTTTAAACAGTTTTTTTCCCTCTAGTCATCAGCTGGGACTCAGGAGGCAGCAATAGATTGGGGGTGGGACCAAATAAAAGGTAAGAATAACGTGGGGGGGGTGGAGGGGTGGGAGGGCGGGGGGGGGAGAACCGGTTTGGTGACCTCATATCGTCAGCGCTACCGGCTCGGCCAAACCGGACCGAACCGGGAGGAACCCACCACTGGGTAGGAGATACCTGAATATGTCTCTTTTCTAGACTTTGGCTGCGGATAGCTTTAGAATAGCCATAAGCTGTCAGTCGTTGCCATGGTTATTTGCTGATGTGAATCCAGCAGGCAATCTTCCGAATTTCTCAGAGGTGAGTGTCTACCTGTTGATTGTTTAACCGCTTAAAGGTGGCAAATACATTTAATAAAAAAATAAAATAAAATAAAAGCAGGCGCGATTCATTTAACAATCATCTTGCTTAGCAACAGAAATTCTGGTTCCCGTTGTGGTCGTACGTTGAGGACTATCTGGCTCCTCTTTGACCTCAAATTCAAAAGACGATGGTGGCCTGGTTTAAAACTGAAGTAGTAGTATAACCCAGGAACACTCTCGGATATTTACGGCTCTTCTAAATCACATCAGATTTACTTTTTTCCGCACTAAGAATGACACTTGTCCATCCTCAACTCAAAGATTTAACCACAAAAAACACTATAGATCCGTGATGGCGAACCTATGCCACGCGTGCCAGAGCCCTCTCTGTGGGTACGTGTGCCGTCACCAGCTGTTCTTTTGCTTTCCGGCGTGCACAGGCCATTTTTTGGGCCGCTTTTCTGGCTGTTTTTCGGGCCGTTTTCGGGCTGAAAATGGCCTGAAAAATGGTGTGAAAACAGCCCCCAAAATGGCCAAATAACAGGGATGCGTGCCCCGGCCAGCTGGTCTTCGGATTTCTGGTGCTCCAGTGCCCACAAAGACCAGATGGTCAGTGTGCATGTGCGTCCTAGAAATCCATAGACCAGCTGGCTGGCGCACGCATGCGCACCAGCCAGCTGGTTTTCGGGTTTCCGGGTTTCTGGGTTTCCTCTGCTCCGGCGTCAGAGGTGAAATGCTCCCGGTTTGGACTGGATCGCCTGATCCGGTAGCAATGGCGGCAGGGTGGTTCGGAGAACCGGTAGCAAAAATCCCTGCAGCCCCCCCCCCCCACATGCCCAACTGAGCCGCATGATCATCAGCGGCTTTTTTTTTTTTTTTACTTTTAAAAGCATTTTTTCTACAACCTCTTCCAATGAAAAAATGCTTTTAAAAGTAAAAAAAAAAAAAAGCCTCTGATGATCGCGCGGCTCAGCTTGGATCATCCGAGGCTTTTCAAAGCATTTTTTTTTCTGCAACCTCTTGGCCAAAGAGGTGGTTAAAAAAATGCTTTGAAAAGTCTCGGACGATCCCAGTTGAGTTGCCTGATCGGCAGAGGCTTTTCAAAGCATTAGAAAAAAATACTTTGAAAAGTTAAAAAAAAAAAGAAGTTGGCCACGCCCACCCAGTCACATTACCCCCCACCAAGCCACGCCCACAGAACCGGTAGTAACAAATTTTACATTTCACCCCTGTCCGGCGTGCATGCATGAATGTGCATTCCGGTTTGGGCACTCGGTGCCGAAAAGATTCGCCATCACTGCTATAGATCAGCCAAGATTCTGCTGAAAGTCTGTTGGTACGTGGAAGTCTCGAAGAGGAAACGCTGGGTGAAAATTTCGACACAGAATCACGCTAAGGAAACCGAAAGGCAGAAGCTTCTTGCATTATGTAGGGTTTATGGTTACATTTTTCTGGTCTTCAAAAAAAGGCAGTTTGAAAGCTCCCGAGATTGCTCCCACCAAAGCCTACGATGTGGAAAGCCGTTAAGCCGAGTTTGCCGTACAGATAGTCCTTGAATGACGACCCCGTTGAACCCCACGTTTCAGTTGATGAGCGAGACAGTTGTTAAATGAGTTTTGCCTCATTTTACGACTTTTCTTGCCACCGTTGTTAAGTGAATCATTGCAGTGAAGGTGAATCGAAGCTGGTTTCCCCATTGACTTTGTCGGAAGGCCGCAAAAGGTGATCACGTGACTCCAGGACACTGCGACTGTCATAAATATTTTGATCATGTGACCATGGAGATGCTCCAACAGTCGTAAGTGTGAAAAACGGTCATAAGTCACTTTTTTCCAGTGCCGTTGCAACTTTGAATGGTCACTAAATGAACTGTTGTAAAAGTCAAGGACTACTTCTGCATTCTGCCCTTCCTACCTGCCTTCTTTTTGCAACATTAATGGAGAAATTGGTTTCCCGCTAAGATCAGGATTCATTTATAACAGAATAAAAGAGTTGGAAGGGACCTTGGAGGTCTTCTAGTCCAACCCCCTGGTTAGGCAGCAAACCATGATAGAATGGTCAATCGGGGGTTCCCTCTCCTAATTCCACAGCTTTAAAAGGAAGCTTTGACTTAAATTAATAGAATAACAGAGTTGGAAGGGACCGTGGAGGTCTTCTAGTCCAACCCCCTGCTTAGGCAGGAAACCCTACACCACTTCAGACAAATGGTTATCCAACCTCTTCTTAAAAACTTCCAATGTTGGAGCATTCACAACTTCGGGTGGCAGGTTGTTCCACTGATTAATTGTTCTAACTGTCAGGAAATTTCTCCTTAGGACCTATTTAATTTATATGTCACCCATCTCACTATTACAGCGACTTTGAGTGGCTTACCAAGGGTAAGCAATGCTATAGTAGCGTGAATAAGCTTTGGAAACGGCAAATAGAGCTGCATATTCCTTTCCTGCCAGTGTAAAAATCTGTGCATCATTCTTTCACCTGCCTTCCCCTCCGTCAGAGCCGACCTAGTCAAAATCACATGAAGAAGACTTGGATAGCCAGAAATGGCTCATCCTTGGTTACTAATTTCTAGAGGAGGAAGATTGAAGTTAATGATTTTTCTACACTAGGCTGGCTATTTTTCAGTCCAATGTACCTTCACCTGCAGGGCCGGATTTTCCTATAGGCTAACTAGGCTTCAGCCTAGGGCCTCAAGATCAAGAGGGGCCTACATTCAAATTGTTAGCAAAATTAAAATTACACTTTCACTATAGGTGAAAGGACCTCATAAGTGGAATAGCCTAGGGCCTCTTTTCATCTAAATCCGGCCCTGTCACCTGGTTACAGGTAGTCCTTGAGTGATGACCACAACTGAGCCCAAAATTTCTGTTGCTAAGCGAGACAGTTGTTGTGAGTTTTGCCCGGTTTTATGACCTTTCTCATGATAGTTGTTCAGTGAATCACTGCAGTGAATAAGTTAGTAATACGGTTGTTAAATGAATCTGGCTTTGGGAGATGACCAGGCTGAGCCTGAGGGAGGGGTCAAATGAGTCATAAGTCACGAATCCTATGTGCCCGCAAGAGATGTTAGTCCAGCCTACCTTGAATGCCTTTCTTATCTCCCGCTCATTTCCCTTGACCGCTAGTGGGTCAGATTCTTGTGAACAGCTCAAGCGCCCAATAAATCTTTATCCTCATTTGAATTGCCTGAATCTCCTGATTTCCACCCCCCCCACCCCCGAGTCTTGACACTGGCTTCCCCATTGATTTTGCTTGTCAGAAGGTCGCAAAAGGTGATCTCATGACCTCAGGACACTGCAACCGTCATAAATAGGAGTCAGTTGCCAAGCATGGGAATTCTGATCACATGACTGTGGGGATGCTGTGACGGATGTGTGAAAAACGGTCATAAACAGGGGTGCTATTCAGCAGGTTCTGACAGGTTCTGGAGAACCTGTAGCGGAAATTTTGAGTAGTTTGGAGAACCGGCAAATACCACCTCTGGTTGGCCGCAGAGTGGGGAGGGAATGGGGCTTTTGCAGTATCCTTCCCCTGGAATGGGGTAGGAATGGAGATTTTGCAGTATCCTTCCCCTGGAGTGGGGAGGGAATGGGGATTTTTCAGTATCCTTCCCCTGGAGTGGGGTGGGGATGGAGATTTTGCAGTATCCTTCCCCTGGAGTGAGGAGGAAATGGGGATTTTGCAGTATCCTTCCCCCAGGAGTGGGGAGGGAATGGAGATTTTGCAGTATCCTTTCCCTGGAGTGAGGAGGGAATGGGGATTTTGCAGTATCCTTTCCCTGGAGTGGGGTGGGGATGGAGATTTTGCAGTATCCTTCCTTTGCCACGCCCACCAGGCCACGCCCACCAAGCCACACCACGCCCACAGAACCGGTAGTAAAAAAAAATAGAATTCCATCCCTGGTCATAAGTCACTTTTTTCAGCTCCGTTGTAACTTCGAATGGTCACTAAACGAACTGTTGTTAAGTCGAGGATTACCTGGCTGGGCCTTTCACATGCTACATTTTAACTCCCATATTTTCTATGGGTTTGTTTTTGACTCACAAATGTTCAACACTGCATGAACTGCTGAGTCTGGAGCGAGAATGCTTCATGGGTGCCTCAAGAGTTCTGTTCTTAATTTCGCATTCATCTCGAATCTGTGGACATTGTCTTCTTGCCCATAGACATTTGATTGAAGTGTCTGGAAAGAAACGAAAAGTAAAATCATCACATTAAATCCGATCCTGATGAAGTTTTCTTGGCAACAATTCAGAAGTGATTTTTTAAAAAATTCCATGCTTCTGGAACGGTTGTTTAAACATCCGGCTGGAATTTTCATGCCGGTTTGTAGATGCATTTGAAAGTTTCATACAGAAGCAAATTCTTATTGAGGTCTTCAGGAGGAGAAATCAAATAAATATGGATTTTTTTTAAAAAAAGGGCTGTCTCTTGATGGTGTCAGGATCAGGCCTGGGGCTGTTTTGGGTTCCTCTTCATTTGTGGACATGGAAAGCAAATACCCACCCATTGCAAGTAATCTCTGGTTGAATCTGGCTTTGATATATCAGCTGTGGTATATCATGCTCACCTATTCTGTTTGCTTGGACGAATTTGCTGAGTGGCTTTACTGATAATAGTTTGGCCTTAATCTTGAAATGCATCCGGAAAAGAAACTGTTGAAGATGTTGGCAAAATAGTTTGCAGCCAACGTATTTTGTTGGAAAACTAAACTGGTTAGAGGCTCTTTTCAACTAGCTTTTTTTAATTAGTTCCCACTGTGCTTGTCTCGTACTTTATTAAATAATTCAGTTTATTGAGTTGCCCATGCAGTATACAACTCATAGTGACATAATTGCAGTAGAAGCCATAATTACAGGTAGTCCTCAACGTATGACTACAGGTAATCTATTCAGTTTATTACAGTCATAGGCCAGAGACCAGAACAGATAAAAACACCCAGTAAACATACAATTAAAAATTCTAGGATAAAATAATTGTGCCAAAAATTTCCATTGCTAAGCAAGACCATCGTTAAGTGAGTTTTGCCCTATTTTATGACCTTTCTCAGTTGAATGAGTGCAGTTGTTAAATTAGTAACACAGTCGTGAAGTAAATCCAGCTTCCCATTTGCTGGTCAAAAGGTCGCAAGAGGTGATCATGTGATTTCGGGACCCTGCAACCGTCATAAATATAAACCAGTTGCCAAGCATCTGAATCTTGATCATGGGGATGCTGCAATGGTTATTAAGTGTGAAAAACGGCCATAAGTCACTTTTTTCATTGCCGTTGTAACTTTGAATGGTCCCTAAATGAATGGTTGCATGTCAAGGACTACCGGTTGTGGAATTCAAATTTTTTTACTACCAGTTCTGTGGGCGTGGCTTGGTGGGCGTGGCAGGGGAAGGATACTGCAAAATCCCCATTCCCTCCCCACTCCTGGGGGAAGGATATTGCAAAATCTCCATTCCCACCCTACTCTGGGGCCAGCCAGAGGTGGTATTTGCCGGTTCTCTGAACCAGTCAAAATTTCCGTTACCGGTTCTCCGAGCTACTCATAATTTCTGCTACCGGTTCTCCAGAACCTGTCAGCACCTGCTGAATAGCACCTCTGTACCGGTATTAATATTTTGGTGATTGTCTCACTAGTTGTAATCCTGATGGACAATACCTGTTGTGTTGCTGTCTGTGGAGGACAAGATATCCTCTCCTGAAAATGTGATATTCAGCTGAGCTGAATTCATGTTGGGAGTTTTGGGTAAACATAGCTAAGGGGACAATATCCCCCATGCAGTGGTGGGTTTCACTTACCTTTGCTACCAGTTTGCACCCGCACCACTTCTGCGCATGCTCAGAGCATATTTGATGACGTCCGGGTGGGTTGATGGAGCCTCCATAGACTGTGAAGGTCTCAGCCATCAGGCCAACATAAGGGTGCAGTAGGGACTGTGACACTCCAGTTTTTCCACAGAACTTTTTGCTGAACTGCGTGGCATCGAATGCCCAAGATAGCTACCTTGCTCTGTCTTATGAGACCCCACCCATATTGCCCAGTTTGCTACTGTTGTGTGTTATATTTGCGCATGATATATTGTGTGTCTCTAGCAATAAAGAGTTGTGGTGTGGAAACCAACCAGCCAATCTAAATAAACCTAAAACTCCACAAATTATGGGTTCTCCATCACTGGAGGTCTTCGAGAAGAGACTGGACAACCATTTGTCTGAAATGGTATAGGGCCGTGATGGCGAACCTACGACACGCATGCCACAGGTGGCATGTGTAGCCATCTCTGTGGGCACGCAAGCTGTTGCCCTCGGTCAGCTCCACTACACATGTGCATGCGCCGGCCAGCTGATTTTCAGCTGGCCCCGCCCACACCACCCGTTCCTTCCCAGGTGTGTCTCCATGCAGCCCGTTTTAGATGCCAGGTAAATCCAGGGCTCGCACAGAGGCTCCGAGAGGGTGATAAACGGGTCTCTCGGAAGTCCAGAAATGAGGCATTTCCAGCCTCCAGAGGCTTCAGGGAGGCCTGCTAGGCCCAAACAGGGCGCCTGTGCATGTGTGTGTGGAGGAAGCGTGGAGGGAGCGTGCATGCATGTGCAGGGGGGCGGGGCAGTGGGGGGTGTCACGCGCATGCGCAGCGGGGGTGGGGTGCATGGGGGCATTGCATTATGGGTGTGAGAACACGCACGCACACTATTGTGTGCACACACGAGCTTTCGGCACCCGAGGAAAAAAAGATTAGCCATCACTGGTATAGGGTCTGCTGCTTGATCAGGAGATCAGACTAGAAGACCTCCAAGGTCCCTTCCAAGTTTGGTATTCTGTTATTTTTCTTGTTTCCTTTTAGCAGCAGAGCTTCTCCAAGGACCCAACCTTCTCAGAAACTTTCCTTACAAGTAGCCTCTACCGTCTCTAGTCATTCCATGATTCATCACGTGAGGAGTTTCCACAGAGTCTTTTTCCTGCTTGTGGTTTTCACTTCCCCATTTTTTTTCTTCTTCTTTGCCTTTCTGGCAGGGTGTTTCCAAGATAAGTCTGTGGCAATCAAGGGCACAACAGCCACCCATTTTGCTAAGGAAGAAGGCTTTACATGACTTCTTAAAACCATGCCATTCGAACCCCAAAGCAAGAAGTGTGAGAGCCTAAATTTCTTTATCTGCTATACCCTGTTTCTCCCAAAATAAGACATCCCCTGATAATAAGCCCAATAGGGCTTTTGAGCACATGGCAATAAGGCCAAGCGCTTATTTCAGGGTTCAAAATATATATATATATACGACAGGGTCTTATTTTCGGGGAAACACGGTAGATAGATCAATAGATCGATAGGATCGATAATTATAGATGATAAAGAGATAAATGATAGATATATAGACAGACAGACAGACACAGACAGACAGGCATATTCAGGGGTGGGCAGCAGGGGGTTTGCAGGGGTTCGGGAGAACCTTTAGCTAAGATTCTGTGCAGTTTGGAGAACCCCCAAATCCCACTCCTGGCTGGCCCTGCTCACCCCACCCCTCCCCTCCCCTCCCAGGAGTCCCCACGCGGCCAGTTTTGGATGCAGGTAAGTGCAGGGCGCACTCAGAGGCTCGGGGAGAGTGAAAAACAGGCTTACTAGAAGTTTGGGAAAGGCCTCCGGAGCCTGGGGAGGCCATTTTCGCCCTCCCGGAGGCTCGAGAAAAACCTCTGGAGCCTGGAGAGGGCAAAAACGCCCCAACGCCCCCACCGTGGTGCAGGAGGTAGACTAGGCTATGCCCACCATGGCCAAGCCCACCCAGAAACCGGGCAGAGAACCCCTTGCTAAAATTTTTGAAGCCTACCCCTGGGTATATTAGACAGGTATATTCGATAGATAGATAGATAGATAGATAGATAGATAGATAGATAGATAGATAGATACAGAGAGAGAGAGAGAGAGATGGAGATATAGAGATGGATATAGAAACAGACAGACTGACTAACAGGTATAGATTTGAGACCAATATTTCCATTTCTATTAATATTCCATTCTTTAAGGTGACAACATATGGAGTGTTTTTCTAAATAAAATGAACAGATTCCAATAAAGGCTCAGAAATCTTTGTAACTAGGAGCGACTTAACTATACCTTTTCTGGTTTTCCATCTATCCAAGTCTTCGGAGTGATGTGCCCTCAAGTTCTCATATCTTTCGCCTTCATTAGAATAAGCATGCTTAAAAATAAGCACAAAGGTGATGATTAAGGATCTCCATTAGTATCAATTTCAATTACAAATGTTTTTTCCATGAGTCATGTGAATAGTCGAGCTTCTGCATATGCTTAAACCACTGGGGGGTTTTTCCCCCTCAAACATAGAAGCAAAACAAGACAGGTAAGAGCATCTTTATTTTTGAAATTGGACCAGAAATCAATATTGTCTAGATAGAAAAATCCCTTTTCATAAACACACTGCAAGTTATAAGGCTTTATATGGAAACCATGCGTTGAAAACAACAGAATAACAGAGTTGGAACGGAGCTTGGAGATCTTCTAATCCAACCCCCTGCTCAAGGCAGGAGTCCCATACCATTCTGGACTATTCCACCTTTTCTTAACAACTTTCAGTGATGGAAAACCCAAACTTCTGGAGGCAAGATGTTGCATTGATTAATTGTTCTCACCGTCAGGAAATTTCTCCTTAATTCTAGGTTGAATCTTTGCAGAGATACATTTTTGAAGAATGCTTAGAGATCTACACCTGAGAAGTGTAGCAACATTATATTATAATATTATATTATATTATACTAGCTGAATACCTGTGCTCCGCTACGAAACTATGTGATCAGGCTTGATAACTCAACATTTACAGCTTAAAAATTAATGAGTAGTTACGATCGGCCTCTTCTCTTCCCTTCTCTCCCTCAGCCTTGCCGCACAGAAGCCTATCCTATCCTATCCTATCCTATCCTATCCTATCCTATCCTATCCTATCCTATCCTATCCTATCCTATCCTATCCTATCCCCTTCTCTCCCTCAGGCTTGCCCCACAGAAGCCTCCCCTATCCTATCCCCTGGTTGCTGCTGTGAAAGTAAAACTGAAAGTGAAACTCCTCTCCTCTGCTTGTGTTTTTGCATTTGGAACAGATTTCTTTTCAGGTGGGGAGGGGGAGCAGATCTCCTTAGCATCAGCACGTGTTAATCATAATATAGGAAATACTAATGCTCTGATGGTCATTTTGAAAAATCCCTTCTTAGTGAGCACCTAGAAGCCAAGAGGAACATACGTGGCGAATTTCAAGTTTGTAGGCTTTACGGTTCTGGAGATTTTGTGATTATGGCGTGAGTGGTTTTTGCTTTTATATATATAGAATATTATGTTGTATTGTATTGTATTGTATTGTATTGTTTATATTTATATACAGCTCTTCTCCTGAAGGACTCGGGGCGGTGAACAGCCAACAGATAAAACAAAGAAATACAAAATTTAAAAACAGTATTAAAATCCAATTAAATTAATTTGGCCCACAATTAAAAACACTCCTGTATTAAGACCCATAATTAAACAATTTAAAAATTAAAACAAATGTTATGTTATGTTATGTTATGTTATGTTATGTTATGTTATGTTATGTTATGTTATGTTATGTTATGGTATGGTATGGTATGGTATGGTATGGTATGGTATATATTACACATACTCTAAAATTTAGAATGATGGGATTTTAAAGATCATCCAGCCCCATCTCGGCAAGGTATAGGAGAACCACATCAACCATCCTCAAGATGGTTCTACCTTTTTGCCAACTCTTTAGAGGAATTGCCGTTTTTTTAAAACTAGGGGCAATACAAAAGGCTTCTCCAATGTTGTTATTAGAATTATTTATTAGAATAACAATGTTTTTATTAGAATACTGCATTCAGTTTTGGTCACCACATTACAGGAAAGATGTTGAGACTTTGGAAAAAGTGCAAAGAAGAGCAACTAAGATGATTAAAGGGCCGGAGACAAAAACATACGAAGAACAGTTGAAGGATTTGGGTTTGGCTAGTCTACAGAAAAGGAGGAGGGGTGGGTGGGCAGGGGACGGACATGATAGGAATATTCCAGTATTTGAGATGTTGCCCCAAAGAAGAGGGGGTCAACTTATTTTCCGAAGCACCAGAAAGCAAGACAAGAAACAATAGATGGAAACTAATCAAGGAGAAAAGCAACCTTTAATTAAGGAGAAACTTCCTAACAGTGAGGACAATTAACCAGTGGAACAGCTTGCCAACAGTTGTGGGTGCTTCATCACTTGAGGTTTTTAAGAAGAGACTGGTCAGTCACTTGTCTGAAATGGTATAGGGTCTCCTGCTTGAACAGGGGGTTGGACTAGAAGACCTCCAAGGTCCCTTCCAGCTCTATTCTGAATTGAGTTTGTATTATCACCAGTCCTGTGATGCGTTTGGCAAGTAATCCGTTCTACCGCTCAGCTAGACTGTATATGAAGTGACCACTGACATCTAGAGGACTAAATGGGCAATGACTGTCATTCCTTTTTAAAGAAATGTCCGAACGTATTGTACAATTGAAAACCATCAATTTAAACCTCCCATAATTGCAACATATGAAACGGCATTGATTGCTAGAGATCCTAGGAATCGAAGCCCTAATATGTGAAGGGTATCAGTTTTGGAAAATATTATTGACCATGCAATAATATTTTAGCAATGCAGGAAAAACGCCCCCAACTATATTTCCAAGAAAACAAGTTTGGAGTTTTCACGTACAGGTAGCCCTTGACTTACCACCTTTTATTTAGTAACCTGTTTAAAGTTACAATGGCGCTGAAAGAAGGGACTTACAACTGGTCCTCGCCCTTAAAACTCCTGTGGCGTCTCCATAGTCACGTGTTCAAAATTTGGGAGCTTGGCAACCGGAATGCATCTGCAAAGGGTGCAGAATTCCGAGGTCATTGGATTGCTGTTTGCCACCCTTCCCAGCTGGCTTCTGACAAGCAAAGTCCACGGGAGCATCTGGATTTGCTTAACAAGGACGTGATTCACTTAACTGCAGTGATTTGTTTAACAGCCGTAGCCCCCCAAAAAATGTCGTAAGTTGGGCACGACTCCCTTAACCAGGGGTGAAATCCAGCAGGTTCTCACAGGTTCTGGGGAACCGGTAGCGGAAATTTTGAGCAGTTCGGAGAACCGGTAGCGGAAATTTTGAATAGTTCGGAGAACTGGCAAATACCACCTCTGGCTGGCCCCAGAGTGGGGGTGGGAATGGAGATTTTGTAGTATCCTTCCTCTGCCACGCCCACCAAGCCACGCCCACAGAACCAGTAATAAAAGAAATTTGGATTTCACCACTGCTCTTAACCATCACCTTACTTGGTTGCGGAAATTCTGGTCTCAGTTGTGGATGGGCTACCTGTGATCAAATGTGATTTGAAAGAAACTTTACGGTGATCTTTCCCTTAGGGCCGTGAAGGCGAACCTACAGCACACGTGCTGGAAGTGGCACACAGAGCCATCTCTCTGGGCACGCCAGACGTCACCCGTTGCTCTTCCTGGTCTTCACATACGTGGGAGTGCTGGAAAACGGTGCAGCATGCGCACGCTGGAAACCAGAAGCTCAGCTCCATGCTGGGGAACTGCTCTTCCAATTTCCGGTGCTCCCCTGTGCACAAACGTGTGTTCCCGCTTTGGCACTTGGTGCCGAAAAGGTTGGCCAACATGCCTTAGGGTTTATCTGAATAGCAACCAATGAAAGATACTTAAGAATCAAGCCATGAGTGAACAGGTAAAGGAAACAATGATATTATGGGCAAAGAACTTTGGATATACTATAGATTCAGACGAATGGCAAAAGCTTTGGGAAAGAAATTGATAGTTGACAATGGCAACTGCATATAAGGAAAATTTATATAAAATGTTCTATAGGTGGCATTTACCACCGGCAAGATTAGCAAAGATGTTCAAAAATATGTCTGCCAAATGTTGGAAATGTAACCCAGACACCGGGAACATGTTATCATATGTGGTGGACATGTGTAAAAGCAAAGAAATATTGGACAAAAATACATACATGGTTGGATAAAATATTAAAACAACACAGAAATTATAAACCAGAAATATTCTTGCTAGACAGAATACCTGAAAAGTATGTTAAAGGGAATCTATATCTAATATTACATGCCTTGACAGCAGCAACAATTGTTTATGCACAATTCTGGAAAAACGAGGAAACGCCCACAGATGATGTAATTTAAAAAAAAATTAGATTGTGCAGAAATGGACAGATTGACACAAAAAATAAAAGAAAAAGAAGACACAGAATATTTTCGAACATGGGACTTGTTTTATAAATGGTTAGACAGTAGAGGTCGAAATTAGGAGTGGGAAGAGTACTGCTGTTTAAAAATAAATTGACCCAAACAATACGCTGTTCACTAAGCACTTATGTATGTGATGTGAAAATATATAAATAAAACTGTTAAAAGAAACAACAACTATCCCCTTACATAGTTATGGAAATTCTGGTCTCAATTGTGGATGGGCTACCTGTGATCAAATATGATTTGAAAGAAACTTTGCAATGACCTTTCCCTTAGGGTTTATCTGAACAGCAACCAATGAAATGCCCCAATTAAATCATGAGCCTCGAGCCAACCTTCAAAAGAAATCCAGTTATTTATTAGGAGCTTCATATCGGCACGTTCCAAGTGAAGTCAACTCTGACCCCACTTAATTTACGTCCCGGCTCTGACCCTGTTTCCCCCTCCCCCCAAGGTGTGTCATCAGTCACATTCTCCAACGAAGCAATTTAGAGGGTTGTATAGATCACTCCCCTCAGGCCACTGTGGGTAACCGGGGAGATGGCCTTGACAGAGAGATGGCTGGAATGTACTTTTGTTTTGACTGAAGTGCTCCCTCGCTGCAGCTGCAAGGTTAGTTTTCCCATCCCCTTGCTTATGGCAACTCAGGAGCAGGCCAGGGATGCTTTGCGAGTTGACAAGATGGTTAAGAATCAAGCCATGAAGTTATGGGAGATCCCCCCCTCCTTGCCCAAATCTCAGGATCTCAGCACCCTTAGGGAACAACCCTGTTTCCCTAAGGAGCAACCTTAGATGCAGAAAAAAATCAACAGCAGGCCCCTAGAATTATGAAGCTGCTTTGAAAAATGAAGTCATATTCAGTTTATTTTTTTTTACAATAAAATCAATTGGATTTCTGGACAGTCACAGAGTCACACACTTTATACAGACCTAGGCCAGGACAACTGGACGAAGAGGAGATATAAATTAGGAAGTGGGGAAAGGTATGGGGGGGGCAAAAAGTCACAAATGTCTCTGGAGGGGAAAAAAAAAAAGAACCCCACCATCGGAAGTAAAACTTGCATATTCACACAAATTCAGTACACCCATCTTGAAAATCAAGATGCACAGCACCAAAACGAAGATATAGAGAGAGGCAATCACGTTACTGAAAAAAATTGCAGGCCTGGAGAACTCAACCAGTCCTAATTAATGGAGAAATTAGAGAAATGGCTGGTTTATATACCAATCAACCGTTTCAGATCAGATGGCTAATACTGCTTTGGAAATACTGTTTCTCTAAGCACAAATGCAGAGGGATAGTCTAGAGAAGGACCAAGTCATTGCTCTGGATCAAGGCTGGTGGGGATATTTCTGTGCACAATGTATATTGCATTGGACTTCAGTGGCATGAAGCTATCATCTAAAATAAGTATATTACTGATATGCGGTACCAGGAATGTAAACAGAAAAATATGAGGAGGGCTGGGGAGGTTCCTTAACGTCTACAGATCAGTGCATCACTGCAGAATGAAAATTAAGACTCCTGAAAGGTATTTTCCCCACATATTGGAATTACCAGTAAAGTTAACAGTCGGGACAGCAACAACAGATTCACATTTACACACACAAAAAGCAAGGGTTAAATAGATTTAAAAGAAGTAAGTGCCTGAAAATAATCGGTTGGACCTGAAGGTGGTTTGTGTGCTATGCAATAAAATCTCTCCGTCTACTGTAGCTCTGTGAGGATCAGGGAATTCCTAGAAGGGTGTAATACACAGAGGGTGAGAATGAGGGAAAAAAACTGAAAGAAATCAGCATCATAATCCATTGATTATATACAGTCCACTTTGGATGGAAGCTCATATTTATAAGAAACGAGACTTGCTGGTTGAATCAGTGCAGTGGTGAAATCCTCCGCGGTTTGCCATCAGTTCGCTGCCCGTGCATGCACGGTGTGTGCCAAATGCGCGCTCTGCGTACATGCGCAGTGCATGCCGAATGCATGCTGTGCGCGGAAAAAGGAGGCTTAAGAGTGTAAGTAGAACAGTGAGGGGGGGGAAACAGCTGTGCCACGCGATTTAGATTTGCTAGAAAGCAGTATTTCCTGCTTTCTAGCGAATATAAATCGTGTGGCACAGCTGATCGTTGGAAATACCAGCTCGCCTGAACCAGTAGCTTTTTTTTTTACTACTGTTTCGCCCGAACTGGTGCGAACCGAACCGGTTTCGCCCGAACCGGTGCGAACCGGTAGCATTTCACCCCTGAATCAGTGGCTCATCCACATCTCTCAAGATCTGAAAAAAAACACAATACACATTGAATTGTGATGTCAGTGCTGATAGAGTTATGGATCAACTGAGGGGGGGGATGTTAAAATCCCTCCTTCCCACCAAAAATATCAGGGTGTGCGTCGAACTCAACACAGCAGAAAGAGGCTAATCACTTAGACTACACGGAATCACGTACAAAAACACGGTGACTAAACAACTAGGCCCCAGATTTAGCCGAGATCTTCCAATGTTTAGCTTTTGACAAAGTACAAAGAAGCTTAATTTTTGAGGGGCTTCAGAGGATAGCTTGGTTCCCGGGAAATGGAAATGGAAATGGGCACAGAAACTTGAGAAATACTTCATGGGCTAGTCGATGTTGAAGGAGGGCAACCTTCTCAGCTGTTCATAGTGTCCTTGAACCCCCAAACTTCCATGATAGCTATCTGGAAATTTTCGGAGCACAACGGTTGATTGTTGAAAGTGTTGCAATGACCCGTCCTTCCATGATTCAAGTCTGCGTCAAGATAGAGGGCTTGGCCATCGCCACCACCTGCAAACAAGAGAGTCGTTGTGTCATTTTGTCAGAATGTCTACATCTTGGTGCTATCTCACAATACGGTTGTTGTATTACAGATAGTCTGTTCTGACCTAGGCTTTCCCAAACCCCGAAGAAGACTCCTTGTCCCGACAAAAACCCCTTTTTATTAAGTTACTGTGAATTCTTCTCTTTCATATCCAGCAAAATCTTTCAAGGGAGAATTTACAGTCACAGACCTTATCTGGCTTGGGGAGCTGCCAGGCCCATATCTTCAAAATTGCAAACTTTTGCTCCTCTTTTATTCCCTCTGGGAGGGGCCATTCATCGTCCACCTGTAGCCTTACTCCCAAGTCGACCCTTGTTCTTTAGCTGTTCCCTTCATCTGGCAACTCTGCGCATGCACACACTGGGAACAGGCTCCAGCTGTTCGTCTGCCTCATTGATGTCTGCCTCCAAAGGCAGCTGATAACTGTCAGACGGCCCTGGCCCCCTCTCTGCCTCCGACGCAGAGCCCTCATCAGAGCCTTCCCCAGACTCCAGGATTGGCCCATGTTCCTCCCCAGTCTCCTCACTGTCTGAATCTGCTGCCAGCTCTTCTGGCAGGCCACAACATAGTCCTTGACTTATGTCTGTAACAGAACTGGAATTATGGTCATAAATCATGACAGACACAAGTTGAGGCAGCCACATGATTGTCCCCGATTTTACGATATTTTTTGCACCACTCATTAAGCAAATGCCATGGCCATGAAGCGGAGACAGCGGTCGTTAAGCAAACTGTGTAGTTATTAAACCAATTCCTGTATTCCTGTGGGATTTTTTTATTTTTTAATTTTTGCTAGAAACTGTCTGAAGAGTTAGAAATCTGAAAAATGTTGTACATTGCAGTCACATGACTGCAGAACACTGCAATCAGCTGCAAAGCTTTCGCCGGCTGCCAAGCATGCTAAATGCAGTCATATGATTGCGGTGTGTATGCGCATGTACCACTGTTGGAACTCTGGAATCAGGTTGTTAAGTAGCTTTTTTTTTGGGGGGGGGGTTCATTGTAACTTTGAACAGTTTTTAAGTGACTGGTCATTAAGCAAGGACAACCTGTACTTTTGTAGACAGAAGAGAAACACTCATGCTTTCAATATATTTCCCAATACCTGCCTCTAGTTCCTTTAACCAGGCTGCTTTGGAATTAAAAGATTGTGACTGCCCCAATCAATAAAGGAGAATATTTGTAACTCGGGGTTGAAATGAAGGATCCTTGGTGCACTCTGATGATATTACCTAGTTTGAATAATGAAACATCTGCAAAAAACCCACCAAGTTCAGAGGGCACCAAGGACGCCACAATCTTCCTCCTCCTCCTCCTCCACTCGACAAACCCCTCTCCCTTCTAGCACTGATGATGTTACCCAATTGGGTCATGAAACGTTTCTGCTTCTGGTATTGTACATTTACTTCATGTGTTATATTATATATAAAGAGAAGTTATTGAATCCTGCTGAATCAGTTACTTGTGTGTGCTTTCTGGATGTGATTGCTGCTGCAAACTCTGACACGTCCTTGCAGCAAATAGCAAATAGCCAGGTCAGCTTCAGCACGTTATTGCAGCCTGATTCAGCATGAGCGGCTGATTGGTGGGTGGATCAGCCTCCTGGAATATCCCCCAATCAGCTGTTCCAGTCTGCAGGGATTGCCAAAAACCATCACTGCCTCCGTGCCTCACGTTTTTGGCCTCGTGGGCGGGGCTACATTCAATGTATAAGACACAACCAAATTTTCACCCTCTTTTAGGGGGGGAAGAAAAGTGTGTTTTATACTCCGAAAAATACGGTAGTCACCGCAGCAGTTTGCATATTCATTTCCACCCTGACCCACATTCCCAGATAATTTTGTCTGTTCACAAACGAAAAGTGTTAAAGCAGCCACACCGCAAGCGCTAACGGAGAGCACAGAAGTGTAAGACTCATTTCTCTCTAGAAAATACAAACAGCCGTTTTGAGAGGAAGCTGGAAAAATGGAAACCTACCTATGATGATGCATTCAGTGCTACCGGCCATAAACATGGACGCTGCTTTGGAAGGCAGGTTGAAATGCCGGGCCGATAGGAAAGGGGAAAGGCGACTGGAAGGATCCAGGGGGAGATTGGTTGAGGAAGGGGAGTCAGAAACGACCGAAGAATTGTTTTCTTGTACAGAGCCGGTCATGGCGAGTTCTGGGTGTTTGATTATAACCCACTCGTATCGTTCCACTTCGGGCACCAGCTGGAAAAGAGCAGGAGATTAAATGAAAAAAGCAAGTGTGAAGGCTGAAGGCTTGAAGTCGTCTGGAAGAAAGTCACAATGGTTTTCTTACCCTGAATACAAAACATTCTCCTGTCCCAAAGTAACTTAGCTTGCCTCCTCCTCGTTTGCGTTCATGCCAGTCGGTCGACAAATAAGCTCCACAGACCTAAGGGGGGGGCACAGTAAACAAGACACTGTTTTAGGAATCGGATATGCACCTCCATAGCTGTCTGGTTTGGTTCTGCAACCCAACAAGACAGACACAGACTTCAGAGGATAATTAGAACTGCGGAAAAAACAATGGCTACCAACCTGCCTTCCATTGAGGACCTGTATACTGCACAAGTCAAAAAGAGGGCTGGGAAAATATCTACAGACCCCTCGCATCCTGGACATAAATTGTTTCAACTCCTACCCTCAAAATGACGCTATAGAGGACTGCACACCAGAACAACTAGACACAAGGACAGTTTTTCCCCGAATGCCATCATTCTGCTAAACAAATAATTCCCTCAACACTGTCAAACTATTCACTAAGTTTGCACTACTATTAAACTTCTCATCGTTCCTATCACCCATCTCCTCCCACTTATGACTGCATGACTGTAACTTCGTTGCTTGTATCCTTACGATTTATATTGGTTTCCTAGTATGATTTGATTGCTTATTTGTACCCTATAAATATCATTAAGTCTTGTATCTTGATTCTTGACAAATGTATCTTGTCTTTTTATGTACACTGAGAGCGTATGCACCAAAGACAAATTCCTCATGTGTCCAATCACACTTGGCCAATAAAGAATTCTAATCTAATCTTGAGAAAGTCAATATGGCTGTGGTGGAATATAGTCTAGATTCCCATTAGGGAGGGGCTGCTTTCCAGAGAGCAAAGAGTCAGCGGAGCTTGGAATGTCTGGTAGGCAGGAAGAGAACAAGGACAGATACCCCCCTCACCCCACCCCAGCAGTTCACAAAGTAGAGCTACAGTGATACAGATAATTGCTTTAGTCTGGCAAGAGTCTGTCTAGGTGAAGAATACAGGAAACTACTTTTAAGCAGGGGTGAAATCCAGCAGGTTCTGACAGGTTCTGGAGAACCATTAGCGGAAATTTTGAGCAGTTCGGAGAACCAGCAAATACCACCTCTGGCTGGCCCCCGAGTGGGATGGGAATGAAGATTTTGCAATATCCTTCTCCCAGGAGTGGGGAGGGAATGGGGATTTTGCAGTATCCTTCCCCTGGAGTGGGGAGGGAATGGAGATTTTGCAGTATCCTTCCCCAGCCATGCCTACCAAGCCACGCCTACAGTAAAAAAATTTGGATTTCACTACTGCTTTTAAGTAATGCCATGTGTCGTTCTTGGACCTGACAACAGCTGCTGTGTCAGTTGTCATCTCAACCCTGGCAGATTAAAAGCCAAGTGTGTTAAACCTCTGAGTGTGCCTCCAATGAATCTTGGGTGGTAAATGCAACAAACAGGAGCATCTAGGGGACTTTCGTTGAAAAAAAAGTAACGATGGAAATTTCTGCTTTTAATTAGGGGAAGAAAATCTTAAGACGTTGCTTTATTCAAGCTTATGAAATTCACCAAGGGAGCCTCTAACCAGGCTGTTCTTCATCCTCTCACTTACCTCTTGCATAGTTGTTTTAATCAAAAGGAGAGTCGGTTCATGTCCCTCACAATGTGGGTAAAACCTAATGTACAAACATAGGTATAAAAAGATGTCTTTATGAAACATCAATTCAACTTCTACTGAAGCAATAATTTATCTTCTACTAATTGAATACATTCCCCTAGGATCTGGCAGAGTCACAGACACTGACATATAGCATATTTATGAAGCAGGGATATTATGTATGGTGAAGACCTTAACCTTCCACTTGGAAGGTTGAGAGTTCAATCCCAGGTGAAACAAGATGTTTCTCTTTAAGGCCCAATGAGAAAATATCTGTTGCGAACTCCACATAGGTGTCAGGAAGGGCATCCAGCCAGCAAATGCTCAGCTCCATCCTAAAAAGCTCCATCAATCAAAACAAGCATTGTAGTTTGACGTGAGAGCACATAAACAATCAAGTTACAGTAATTGTACACCTATTATATAGTTATCATAAAAAGAATGCAGGATGAAAGTCATTCACTGCTTAACTTTACAGCCTTTAAAGGCATGAAAGAAAACATTTTGACAACTCTCATCTTATTCTTAATCAAACTTCACAAGCTAGTAGATTCAAAGAGAGACAGAAGCTGGCCCAAGACACTTGGTGAACTTCAGAGTTGGGAAGAGGTTTGAATCAGGCTCTCCAAAGTCCTCACCCAACTTTTTAAAAATCATCCTGTTGGCAAGTAGGTAGGACTGATTTAGCAACACCTGGTTGCTAAAAGTTTACACTGACTTGATGGCGCACCATCAATGCAGGGACAACATCGATAACTTTTTCCTACTACAAATCCTTTTTTTTTAAAAAAAAAATAATGGAGCTAATTCAGAGGTGAAATGCTCCCGGTTCGGACTGGATCGCCCGATCCGGTAGCGATGGAGGCGGGTGGTTCAGAAAACCGGTAGCAAAAATCCCTACCCCCCCGCCCCCCGTCATGCCCAGCTGAGCCGCACAATCATCAGAGGCTTTTTTTTTTAATTTTTAAAAGCATTTTTTCTACCTCTTTGGCCGAAAAAAATGCTTTTAAAAGTAAAAAAAAAAAAGCCTCTGATGATCACGCGGCTCAGCTGGGATTGTCAAATGCTTTTAAAAGCCTCTGATGATCCCAGCTGAGTTGCCTGATCGGCAGGCTTTTTTTCTTTTAAATGCCTCTGACGATCCAAGCTGAGTTGCCTGATCGTCAGAGGCTTTTTTTCTTTTAAATGCCTCTGATGATCCAAGCTGAGTTGCCTGATCGGCAGAGGCTTTTAAAAGAAAAAAAGCATCTGCCAATCAGGCAACTCAGCTGGGATCGTCAGAGCCTTTTTTTCTTTTAAATGCCTCTGATGATCCAAGCTGAGTTGCCTGATCGGCAGAGGCTTTTAAAAGAAAAAAAGCATCTGCCAATCAGGCAACTCAGCTGGGATCGTCAGAGCCTTTTGAAAGCATTTTTATACAACCTCTTCACTTTTACTTTTAAAAGTAAAAAAAAAAAGGCCACGCCCACTCAGTCACATTACCCCCCTAAGCCACGCCCACAGAACCAGTCTTAACAAATTTTAGATTTCACCACTGAGCTAATTGCTACCTGTTTAGGCTGAAGCCATGCTCTGAGGTGGTAAACAGCAGTAGAGGTTGACAAAGAGCAAAGCGCTCGGGAATCCATGACCAGATGTCTCTCATCTTCTTCACATCGACAATTTCAGACTTGAAGTTCTCAGCGTGAACAGCCAGGTGGACATTCTGCCTGGGGGACAACAACAACAACAACAACAGCAACAAAAATCAGGTTAAGAAAAGGCAGCTGGCTTAAGCCGATTCTACCTCTTTCAAGTCTTAAAATAGGAAGAGATTTATTACTAAAAGATAATAACAGTAGCACTAGCACTTAGATCAGTGGTTCTCAACCTGTGGGTCGCGACCCCTTTGGGGGTTGCCTAAGACCATCGTAAAACACATATTTTCAATGGTTTTAGGAATAATTTTATGGTTGGGGGTCACCACAACATGAGGAACTGTATTAAAGGGTCGTGGTATTAGGAAGGTTGAGAACCACTGACTTAAATGTATATAGCAATAGCACTCAGCCTTATATACTGCTTCACAGCCCTCTCTAAGGGGTTTACAGAGTCAGTCTATTACAGAGTCAATCTATCCAACAATCTGGATCCTCATTTTACCCACCTCGGAAGGATGGAAGGCTGAGTCAACCTTGAGCCAATCAGGATCGAACTGCTGACAGTGGGTAGAGTTAGCCTGCAATACTGCGTTCTAATTACTGCGCCACCAGGGCTCCTAATAGCAATAGCACTCAGACTTATATACTGCCTCACAGTGCTTTACAGCCCTCTCTAAGCGGTTTAGAGTCAGCCTCTTGCCCCCAACCATCTGGGTCCTCATTTTAATGACCTCGGAAGGATGGAAGGCTGAGTCAACCTTGAGCCTGGTGAGATTTGAAGTGCCAAATTGCAGGCAGCTGGCAGTCAGCAGAAGTAGTACTGCACTCTAACCACTGTGCCACCAAGGCTGAGTCGACGTTGAGCCGGTCAGGATCGAACTCCTCGCAGTGAGCACTGAGTTAGCCTGCAATACTGCATTCCAACCACTGCGTCACCACGGCTCTTGCTTAAAAAGCATTGCTTACCCTTTTATTCCATTGGAAGCCACTCAAAGTCACTGTAATAGTGAGATGGGTGACATATATAAATTAAATAGGTCCTAAGGAGAAAGTTCCTGACAGTTAGAACAATTAATCAGTGGAACAACCTGCCTCCAGAAGTTGTGAATGCTCCAACATTGGAAGTTTTTAAGAAGAGGTTGGCTAACCATTTGTCTGAAGTGGTGTAGGGTTTCCTGTCTAAGCAGGGGGTTGGACTAGAAGACCTCCAAGGTCCCTTCCAACACTGTTATTCTATTCTAATTGGTAACCAACAGTATCTTTGGCAGATATGCCACAGGAGACTCTAACGTTGTGGGGAAGGAAGAGTTAAAAGAAATCGCAAGTGTCTTGGTGACAATGAGAAATGTGAGACCAGCACATAAAGAAGAGCCTTAGTGGCGCAGCAGACTAAAGCACTGTTAAGTAACGTCAGCTGCCTGCAATTACTGCAAGTTCAAATCTCACCAGACTCAAGGTTGACTCAGCCTTCCATCTTTTCGAGGTAGGTAAAATGAGGACCCAGTTTGTGGGGGCAATAAGCTGACTTTGTATAAAAAAGAACACCGCTTGGGGGGGGGAGTTGAAAGCCCTACTAAGCAGGTATATTCAAAAGTATGAAGGCTATTGCTTAACGCATTGTAAGCCGCCCTGAGTCTCCGGAATAGGGCGGCATATAAATCGAACCAATAAATAAATTGGAGCCTGGATAGCTCTGCAGACTAAGCACTGTAATTTAACACCAGCTGTCTGCAATTACTGCAGGGTTCGAATCTCGCCAAGGCTCAAGGTTGACTCAGCCTTCCATCCTTTCTAAGGTAGGTAAATTGAGGACCCAGTTTGTGGGGGCAATAAGCTGACTTTGTATAAAATATACAAAAGTATGAAGGCTATTGCTTAACGCACTGTAAGCCGCCCTGAGTCTCCGGAGAAGGGCGGCATATAAATCAAATTAAAAATAAATAAATAAACAAACAAACAAACAAATAAATAAATAAATAAGAGGACTGGGACACAGAAACATACATTAAGACAGAAACAAATCCACATAGCCATTTCTTTCTTGCAGCCAAACTAGATTAAATGCAGTTTAGGTCAGGCAAAATGCAGGAATCGCGCAATGACAGTGAGAACCATCAACCCATGGAACAGAAGTTGCCCTCGGAAGTTGTGGGAGCTTCATCACTGGAAGCTTTCAAGAAGAGACTGGACTGCCATCGGTCAGAAATGGTGTAGGGTCTCCTACTTAGGCGGGGGGTTGGACTAGATGACTTACAACAGTGATGGCGAACCTATGTCACGCATGTCCAAAGTAGCACGCGAAACCGTGTCGCCTGGCATGCAAGGCCTTGCCTGTTTGTCTTCTGGGTTTCTGGCGCGCATGCGCGCACGCCGATCAGTTGTCCTTTGTGCATGTGGCAGTGCTGAAAACCGAAGTGCACATGTGCGCTGGCCAGCTGATCATTGGGTGCGCATGTGCACCAGAATCTGGAAGTTTGGCTTTTCCGGAGCACAGCTCCAACGAGCGTGCGTGTGCGCGCGATGTTTCCATATGACCTTTTCGGCACTTGGTGCCGAAAAGTTTCGCCATCACTGACCTACAAGATCCCTTCCAACTCTGTTATTCTGTTATTGATTTGACAGCAGCAAGTAAAGGCAGCCTTGAATTTTACCACACTACCACCAACGCACATAAGCTTACTGTTACCATCCATCTTAGTGCAGCCACAGCCAAATGGAAGCCAAATCAAGTTAGAGTAGCAGAGCACGAAGATTCAAACGTTCAAACCTACCTTTTGGGGGATGTACTACTGCAAAGCAACGCAGCAGATACGGAATGGACAGAAAAGAAGGCACGAGAAGGGAGACAAAAAAAAGAAGAAGGAGAAATCAAGAAAAGACCAGCAGTTTCACATATCCCCACCAAGTGCATGGAAAAAGCCTACAGAGAAACACAGAATAAGATTTGAGCAGACCAACAGTGAAATAAAGGACAGTTGAACACATTTTCTTTCTTTCTTTCTTTTTTTAAAGTCAGTTCTTAATTCCTTCAACGGTTTTTAAATTTGCTAGGTCACATTTCTTTTCTAGGAATCTCCCTCCACCACATTTACGACTTCTAGTTCATTTATCTAGGGAGATACTCAGTCGTCCAGGTCGCAGTTGTCCCAAAGGTGCTTTTTCAAAAGGCAACTGGACTTTTCTTGAAGATGTTTCACTTCTCATCTAAGAAACTTCTTCAGAATTGAAAGAAAACAAAGGAAGTCCAGTTCTTTTTTTTTCTTTCTTTTTTTTTGTAGAAAGGACCTTTGGGTCTAATTCATTTATTTTTAACTTACTTTTCCTGACTAACTTGCCTCAAAAGTTCACTTATCCGTTCAACGAATCCCTTTTATCTTCGTTTTCCCCAAACACAGGGATTTTAAAAACAAAGCATCAGCAATACCTTTGCTGATGATAGTACAGTGGTTTTGCCTTGGTAGTACAGTGGTCTAAAGCACCCTGTTATTAACACAGCTGCCTGCAATTTCTGCTGGTTCGAATCTCTCCAAGGCTCAAGGTTGACTCAGTCTTCCATCCTTTCTAAGGTAGGTAAAATGAGGACCCAGTTTGTGGGGGCAATAAGCTGACTTTGTATAAAATATACAAAAGTATGAAGGCTATTGCTTAGTGCATTGTAAGCTGCCCTGAGTCTCCGGAGAAGGGCGGCATATAAATCAAATTAAAAAATAAATAAATAACAGATTATGCCTTATGATTTCAGGAGCAAGAATACTGCGGGATCCATTAGAAAGGATCATAAGTCATTTTTAGATTCTTATCACTGCTAAGTGAATCTTGAACGTGTGAATACAGCAAAGGTGTTATCTAAACCGAAGCCTCTGCTAAAAGTTCACATTCATCGTAGCATCACTTTTCACAAGCTCTTTTACCTTTTTCTTAAACCAGAAGCACGGAATATATCAACTGGAGGTTGCTAAACCCTAAGGTTTGTGGGAAACTGAATGCAAAAGCCACACCCATACCGGTTTAGCGAAGGGGAAAAAAATCCCGATACATCACGTGACGTCGTGTTGGATATCCACGTAAACCAAGTTTTTAGCCATAGCTCAGTGAAATCACATCCACTCTCCTAGGTTTCTTCAGACAGCAAGACAGCATTTTGCTGCCTATTGGGAGACTAATATAGACCTATTTCGGACTGATTGGTCCTCATCAGTTAGCCACACCCTTACCATATGTTCCCTCCCCGTAGAGACTAAGTATTTGCTTTCTCCTCTTTATCGTATGGCTAAAAACTTGGTTCACGTAGGAAAATACCCGGCTGAAGAAAAATACATACTTTTTAAACCTACGATAAGAGAAGAAAGCAAATACTTAGCCTCTACGGGGAGGGGACATATGGTAAGGGTGTGGCTAACTGATGAGGACCAATCGGTCCAAAATAGATCTATATTAGTCTCCCAATAGGCAGCAAAATGCTGGCTTGCTGTCTGAAGAAGCCTAGGATAGTAGATGTGATTTCACTGAGCTATGGCTAAAAACTTGGTTTACGTAGGAAAATACCCGGCTGAAGAAAAATACATACATACATACATACATAAATACACACACATACACACATATATATGGGAAGCAGTATGCTCCCTCCCACATGTTGGGGTAGACCAGGTGCTTCGATAGAAAAACACTTTATATCTATCTATCTATCTATCTATCTATCTATCTATCTATCTATCTATCTATCTATCTATCTACCTACCTACCTACCTACCTACCTACCTACCTACCTACCTACCTACCTACCTCTATCTTCAATAATGGTTGAAACCGAGGATGGACGCACAGATACGCTTGGTTTTACAATAGTATTTATTCCCCATAATGCAAGAATGTAGTTCCTAGATTTAAAAAGCCTTTCAGGGAAGACGCTGAAATGCCACTACCTTTTCTGCTTCACCGTTATGCCTTTCTGCTGCAGGGCCTTCTCGTTGGCCATTTGCAAAAGCTGAATCTCTTTTCGCGAGAAGAGACGGATCGCGAATGCTTTCTCCAGCAGTTTCTCGGGAGAGACCCACTTTGCGATGTCCCTCACAAACGCTCGGATGTCCTGCTGAACGTTTTCCGACTCCTGGGTCTGCCCAACTCTGAATTTGTGAAAGAATTTGAGGAGAGCCAATGCAATCCGGTAGAGCACCTTGTAACCTTCTACCAAGAACACATCGAAGACCCGGGCGATGTAAACGAGGGGCAGTTCCCCGAAGAGCCACCGGTGCCAATCCGAATAAACTTCTAGCACGTCTTCTGAGATGGCCACCATAAGTTTATGAGCTGCCTGGCAGTACTTATTAACCAGGTCCCCGAATGTCATGCAAGACGACTCAAAAGCCAAGAAGGTCTGATCGATGAAGCGCTTGGATGGGTCATTGCAGGCCAGGATACGGCAAACTTTCTCAAAGCACTCGGCTTCATCCCTGCTGTAGTGAAGGAGGAGGGCCACCACGGAAGGCAGAGCCGGGCAGAATGAGATGTCTGGGAACTGGCTTCCGATGCAGGAGATGATCTTCCTGATAGCTCCTATGCCCTCAGCGTTCAGGCAGTACGTGGGAACCAAGCTATTATCTACGAATTCCGGAAGGGGAAGCGCATTGCTGTTTCGCTTGCCAACGATTTTCACCACAATGTCTCGGTAGACGTGGGCATCCGGTGTCACCGTGCGGCAAGGGATAGAGCCGATCAATTTATCATATACTTTGGCTCTTAAAGAGTGGCTCTTGGCCCAGTGACCTTGGCGAGCCAGTTGTTTCAGCATTTCAGTGGGAAATTCAGTGCCGGTCAGTTCCTTCTCATCATCAGCCTGGATGGTAGCATCCATCTTGTCCCAATCTATAAATCTACTGTATTCACCCATGGTTGCCAAGGCGGTCTTAAGGAAGAGACATAAGCGATTTCTTTTTCAGTAGTCCCTTGGAAAGTTTGCCCTGCCTCCTGCAAGAGAACAAAAGATTATTGAAATTCGGAAATGTCAGGTTGCCCTTTTGTGGCTAATTGTATAAAAGGGAGGGCACATTACCTGTTGGAGACAGTTTTTTTTTGTTTTAAATGGAATTATGTAGGCAACAGCTTATATTTAACGTGCACCGTGTCGGGGTTCCAAGTAACATACCCAACGCGATGAAACCTCTGAGGTTTAGGTGTTCCTCAAAGTACAATTTTATCAGGCATGTTGTAGCAACAGCAATAGCACTTAAGACTTATATACCGCTTCACAGTGCTTTACCGCCCTCTTTAAGCGGTTTACAGAGTCAGCCTATTGCCCCCCCAAATCTGGGTCCTCCTTTTACAACCTTGGAAGGATGGAAGGCTGAGTCAACCTTGAGCCTGGTGAGATTCGATCTGCCAAACTGCTGGCAGCTGGTGATTAGCAGAAGTAGCCTGCAGTATTGCACTCTAACCACTGCGCCACCATGACTCCTCATATTGGTACATCTGGTGAAAACCCAACTCTGAAAGTCCCGGGGTTTTCCCCACCCAAATTAAAAGTCAAAGTTCTTTCCCCCAGTCCGCATGTCCATCACATGGTCCAATCCGGTCACAGCCCCAACCCCAGTTGGTTTCAGTCCATGCCTCCCCAGCACCTGGTGAAATTGTCCTTGGTTCCCAGGAGAAAGAATTTTATTTTGGCTACAAGTCCCCAGCTATCTCTATTCCCTCCCTCCTGTTCCCACAGCTCCAACCAACGTAGCTGTTGAATTAATTCGCTCATAACCCAATCCTTTCTCTCAAGGAGGACTTGAGTAGCTAAGAGACAATCTCCGAACGCAATACGTGCCTATGGAATAAATATGGAAGATGATGATAGAAGATTATAAATGGCAGTCAATTGCCATCTCACACATAATAGCACTAGCAATAACACTTAGACATATATACCGCTTTACAGTGCTTTACAGCCCTCTCTAAGCGGTTTACAGAGTCAGCATATTGTCCCCCAACAATCTGGGTCCTCATTTGACCCACCTCGGAAGGATGGAAGTCTGAGTCAACCTTGAGCCTGGTGAGATTTGAACTGCCAAATTGCAGGCAGCTGGCAGTCATCAGAAAGTAGCCTGCAGTACTGCACTCTAACCACTGTGCCACTGTGGCTAAACAAAAGTTTAAGATATTGTTTTCCAATAATAGAAATAGAATTTTCTAGAAGACCACACATTCCTACCGTGTTTCCCCCAAAATAAGACATCCACTGATAATAAGCCCAATCGGACTTTTGAGCGCATGGCAATAAGGCCAAGCGCTTATTTCAGGGTTTAAAAAAAAATATAAGACAGGGCCTTATTTTTGGAGAAACACGGTCGATCTTCCTACATGGCTTTGTAACTGGCAAACTCACAGATCTAAAAAGAAGAAGATCTCACTAATTATAATCTAACAATAACGAACAGTAATTTATAACACTTTAAATTAACCAACCAAAAGCTACAGGACTCTCTTTTTTTCCCAAAAGCATACATAAAAGACCACTCAATACACGGTTTTAAGATCTCCCACAGTATTTCTCAACCTGAGCAACTTCTAGACATGCAGCTCTGAGTTCCCAAAATTTCTCCGATAGCTACGCTGGTTGGGGAATTCTCAGAATAGTTGATCTCCCCCTTATCTAGAGGTTCCGCAGCCTGAGAAACATTGGTTTAGAAACTCACTTTTAGCATTGGTTTAATTAAACTAGCTGGCCCAACCTTCTTGTATTTCCTAGTTCCGTGATGGCGAACCTATGGCACGCGTCCCAGAGGTGGTACACAGAGCCCTCTCTGTGGGCACGCACGCTATTGCCAGTTGCTCTTCTGGTTTCTGAAAAACAGCCAAAAAATGCCCCAAAAACGGCCAAAAAACCAGCCTGAAAATGGCCCAAAAATGGCCTGAAAATGGTCCCCAAAACAGCCTGAAAACATCCTGAAAAAGTCCTCAAAATAGCCTGTAAATGGCTCAAAAAACATCCTGAAAACAGCCCAGAAAAAGGGTCCAAAAAAGGCCCAAAATACAGCCTGAAAACGGCTTGAAAAACAACCTGAAAATGGCCAAAAAACCAGGCATGCATGCATCGGCCAGCTGGTCTTCGGGTTTCCGGTGCTCAGGCGCAAGCACATGCATGCGCGTTCCGGTTTAGGCACTCAGTGCTGAAAAGGTTCGCCGTCACTGCCCTAGTTGAAAAACAATACCTCCAAAATCTTCAACCACAATCAAATCTTGTTGAGTTTAGAGCAGTGGTCAGCAACCTTAAACACGCAAAGAGCCGCAAAGTTCCTAACCGGAAGCCACCTGTTCAATTCTGGAGCCAACTGGAAGTTCGGTTCTCTCACCATAGAGTCTCCTTCTAGCGTGGTGTCCTTTTTCCTCTGCTCGACTGGAAGTCCGGTTCCCCCCCACCATAGAGTCTCCTCCTAGAGCGGCGTTCTTTTTCCTCTATCTGTCCTAACCAAAAACCCTATCAACTGTGGAGCCGACCGATGACAGGGAGCCGCAGCAGAGGGATGAAAGAGCCACATGCGGCTCCAGAGCCGCGGGTTGCTGACCCCTGGTTTAGAGAATGAATAGAATAGAATAACAGAGTTGGAAGGGACCTTGGAGGTCTTCTAGTTCAACCTCCTGCTTAGGCAGGAAACCCTACACCACTTCAGACAAATGGTTATCCAACATCTTCTTAAAAATTTCTAGTGTTGGAGCATTCAGAACTTCTGGAGGCAAGTTATTCCACTTATTAATTGTTCTAACTGTTAGGAAATTTCTCCTTAGTTCTAGGTTGCTTCTCTCCTTGATTAGTTTCCACCCATTCCTTCTTGTTCTACCCTCACATGTTTTGGAGGATAGCTTGACTCCCTCTTCTTTGTGGCAACTCCTGAGATATTGGAAGACATCTATCATGTCTCCCCTGGTCCTTCTTTTCATTAAACTAGACATACCCAGTTCCTGCAACCATTCTTCATATGTTTTATCCTCCAGTCCCCTAATCCTATTTGTTGCTCTTCTCTGTATTCTTTCTAGAGTCTCAACATCTTTTTGAATAATGAATAATGCAGTGTTTCCCAAACTTGGGAACTTTAAGAAGTGTGGACTTCAACTCCCAGAATTCCCCATCCAGCATGGCTGGTTGTGGGATTTTGGGAGTTGAAGTCCATACATCTTGAAGTTCCCAAGTTTGGGAAACACTGGAATAATGCTTTCCCCCATTTTTCTTTTGTACTAATTAGTACAATTAAGATTCCAATTCCACTAATAGTTTCTCTGTATTTCTTACTGTAAATCACCTTTTGTTCTTTTATCTTATGAGCCAAGTATTTTTTTTAAAAAAAATATAGTCTCAAACATTCTGAAAAAACAATGATCAATACAATATGTGACTAGAGGAGGATTTGAGCCCCTGCCCAAACAGTAGATTTCTACAATGTACAGGCATGTGCAACTGAGTTCCTTATTTTCTTAATCGGAACTCAGTTCTTGGAACTGTGCTTTGTGCTCAGGAGAGAAGTGGAAGCGGGCTGAAAGGAAGAGATAAAGCTGTTGTCGCTACTCAACTGTCTGGCTTTGCAACTCAAGCATGTGATCCGTGGTACACAGCAACGTCATTGGGTTCAAGGGTTGCATTTTCTTACAGTTCAGCAGTGACAATCAAGCAGAAATGCCAAGCAAGCGTTTACAGAAAGCTGGATACTTATTTCACGTTATGCAACATATGACTAATACGGGCAACTGATTGTAATTTTCTAGAAGAGCAGACTGAGCTGGAAGGCGAAGTTAAACGTGTCATTAGTTTGGAGTCATTGTGTTGCCACAAGAGACCCAAGATTAGGATCCTGGTGAATTCCATTGATCCTTGTCTAATGCCAATTTATAGTTGCGCATTGAAGCTTTGTGCATTTAAACTTCCATTTCCTACCCCAGTAAACATGGCATTATTAGTCATAACAACAGCGGCGATAAGCTTATATAGCTTCTATTAATTACCCGATTAATTCATCACCTTAAAGATATCGTTGTGGACCAAGAAAATGGACTACTTGTCACAGTCTTGTATCATGGCTGCTAATATCATGTTTCCCTGAAAATAAGACCTCCCTGGATAATAAGCTCAATCGAGTTTTTGAGCGCATGTGCTAAAATAAGCCCCCCCCCGGAAAATAAACCCTCCCCGAAAATATTTAAATGCATGTGCGGCTGGTCCCCGCCATTTCCTCTGCTTAGGGTTAGGGAGACAGAGCTGGAAATCAGGTAAGACGGCAAGAGGAGCCCCATCTTGCTCCATGTGCCCCAAAATAATAAGACATCCCCGAAAATAAAGCCAAGTGCTTATTTCGGGGTTCAAAAAATTTTGGGGGAAACACGGTAGGAGCTGCTACAACAGGGGTGTCAAACTCGATTTCATTGAGGGCCTCATTAGGGTTGTGTTTGACCTCGGGATGCCAGGGTGGGCGTGGCCAGCTTGTCACTCATGTAGGGGTGCCTGTGGTGGCCTGAGCGCTTTACCAGAGAAAATGGGCTGCCGAGCTCCTTTTTCAGCCGTGACGGCCTCCGGCAATTCTCTGCCAGTGAAAACGGAGCTCAGGAGAGCTGCCCATGGCCCTTCTGAGCTTCGTTTTCTCTGGCAGAGGCACCATGTGCCTGTCTTTCGCTGTTTCCAGGGCAGCCTTAAGTTTGACACCCTGTGCAACAAGAAAGTTTTTAACTGCACATTCATTAACAGAAGGATCAGGGTGAAATGCTATCAGTTCGGGCCAGTTCACCTGAACCGGTAATAAAAAATGCTACTGGTTCGCTGAACCGGTAGTAAAAAAATGTAAAAAAAAAGTTCTGATGATTAGCTGAGTGACACGCAATCGTCAGAACTTTTTTTTTTTTTTTAACTTTTTAAGCATTTTTTTTACTACCAGTTCGGGCAAATAGGTAGTAAAAAAATGCTTTAAAAAAGTTTAAAAAAAGGTTCCGATGATCGTGTGGCACAGCTGTGCTGGTCCAAGCCTTTTTTTCACTTTTTAAAAGCATTCTTTACTACCGATTCGCCCGAACCGGTAGTAAAAAATGCTTTAAAAAAGTTTTTTAAAAAAGGTTCCCAAGATCACAGCTGGGCCGCGCGATCTTGGGAACCTTTTAAAAAACTTTTTTAAAAAATTTTTTTACTACTGGTTCAGGCGAATAGGTAGGAAAAAAATGCTTTAAAAAAGTTAAAAAAAAGGTTCCGATGATCGCGTGGCACAGCTGTGCTGGTCCAAGCCTTTTTTTCACTTTTTAAAAGCATTTTTTACTACCGATTCGCCTGAATCGGTAGTAAAAAATGCTTTAAAAAAGCTTTTTAAAAAAGGTTCCCAAGATCGCTCGCCACAACTGGTTTCCCCCACCCCCCGCCGTTGTTCTAGTTACCTTCCCAAGCCTCCTTTTGGTGTGAACTGTGCATGCACGGCCAGTGCGTTTGTTGCGAATTGTGCAACAATCCACCGAACTAGTAGCAAACCGGTTCAGATTTCACCACTGAGAAGAATGTATTACTACTATTAACCACCATGCCACAGGACCTCTTAACAATTTGGAGAAACCTGGTAGATGACAGTTACAGAGAAAGGGGTAAGAGGTCTCCAAATACAATGCTGTATTCCCTACTCCGGTGATGGCTAACCTTTTTGCCGTTACATGCGAAAAGCGGGGGGAGTGCGGGGAGGTCACTCATGTGTGCGCCCACACACATAATACAATGCGCCCCCCCTGCTTTTAGCATGTGATAGCCCGGTGGGCCCGGTAGGCCTGTTTTTCACCCTCCCCAGGCTCCAGAGGCTTTCTAGGAGCCTGGGGAGGGTGAAAACAGCCTTCCCCACCCACCCGGAGGCCGGAAACAGCCCATATCCCAACTTCCGGTGGGACCAAAAGGCCCAGAAATCAGCTGGCCGGCGCACACATGCATGCTGGAGCTGAGCTATGTCAACGCTCGCGTGCCCACTGATATGGCTCCGTGTGCCACCTGTGGCACCCGTGCCATAGGTTCGCCATCATGGCCCTACCCCATAACTGAATAGCAGTTCTTGTCCAGAAATACAAGGTCACTATGGCCCACGTAAAATTGCCAAGTTTATGTTCTCACAGTGTTTTCTAATCACAGAGTAAATGGGAGCTATACAAATATAAGTCTATTATCCAAAGAGACTACCGCTAAATTATTTTTTTGTTCATTGTGTTCACAGTATAACTAGGTTATAATAACCTATAAATGAAAAATGGAAACAACTGCAGTCTAACAAAGCCTTTCTTAAAATCATATAATTATGAAACCCAAACATTGCTCTCTTTCTTACCCATCGCTAAAAATGATCAAATGAACCTATAAACTTGAATCCTTATGATCCCCTTGAAATTACACTTTTCTCAACTATTAAGTTGAATCTATGGCATTCATTCAACTGAGAAAGGCCAATAGATCCGAACCAACCAAATTTGGTTAAAAAAATCAGTACCAATGTACTGTTTAATTTTCTTCCTCTAGAGAAGAAAAAGGAGGCTTTTAAGCATCTTACTTGCTGAACGGTTATAAAAAAAAAATCAAGAACTTGCAACTAACCAGGGTGTTTCTTCAGTAAAAAAGGACAAATGAGAATGTAGCCAGGATGACTGAATATCTAATTGTCAGATTTAAAAATCTAAGAAAACAAATTTGGGGGTGTCTGGAAATTTAAAAACTTACCTTAAAGAATGTGAAACTTCTAGCTGCGGTTAAACTGCTGCATACGAGTTTATTTTAAATGGTTTTGATACCAATTTAGCCTTTCCCTCTCTCCAAACGGCTTTTCAACCCAAAGTCATGAGAAAATGATAAATTAATTGGTTACTCGTGGTTAAAATCAGTTCAATTATAATCTCATGAATTTCTTGAAAAAAAAAATCTGGAAGAAAATATCATCCATGCTCAAGCTCTGCAGCACGTACTAATGTTTACTGCCCAAGGGTGTAATTACTTTTACGAAGCACCAATTAAAACACTATAAAAATGATAAACAAGGGCAGTTTCCTTTTGCTTATTTAACCTGTAGGAGATTGGTCATTTCAAGTTTACCAATTTGGTGCATTTGAACTTAGTAGAAAATATATATATAAATATGTGTTTAACACCTAGCCTTTTGTGTTTATGCCACAACAGCTCTGTAACTATGATAGTTTAGATTGTTTGAAGTATCAACAACCAGTCCAGCGGGCGAGAGGTAGCAACAATCATTTTAGATTGCTCACGTTTTGAGATACATCTTCCCTTTACTACTTACAACGCTCATACTAAAAAGCATAAATCCATTCCACTTCTAATATCATTATATTTATTATTAAATTCATAGGAGATAACAATGCTCTTTCTCGATGATGCGAAACTAATCAGGGTGCAAGGCAGGAAAACCCAAAAAGGCAACACTTTGTGTGCAATCCATTCTTACACACATTCATTCTGTAGCCCTAATAAATTTGGCGGGGGGACGACAGTGATGGGTGCGCTGTTGGAAAGACCCGAAAAACTAGATCAGGGGTCTCCAACCTTAAACACTCAAAGAGCCATTTGGACCCATTTCCCACAGAAAAGAAAACACCGGGAGCCACAAAACCTGGGTGGGTGTGGCCAACTCAACATCATTCACTTCCACCAGTCACATGAACCCCCCTAGCCACGCCTACCCAGCCAGGCATTAGGACAGAGAACCAGTTGTTAAAAAACACCGGGAATCACAAAACCCTTTTGATCTCTCTCTCTCTCTCCCTCCCTCCCCCCTTCTTCCCCCCCTCTCTGTATCTCTCTATGTCTGTCTCTCTTCCACTCTCTCTGTATCTCTCTGTCTCTGCCCTGGCCGCTTCTCCATCCCTCGCCATCACCTTTACCTCCTCAGGCCAGGCAAGGAATGATTGGGAGGGGAAGGCGAGGGGCAGGGCTAGCCAGTGGTGGGATCCCTTGACATGGAGTCACAGCAGAGGGCCCAAAGAGCCACATGCGGCTCCCGAGCCACAGGTTGCCGACACCTGGACTAGATCAATTAGCGATCGTGCAGAAAATCTATTTCTGCACTGGTTTAAAGTTGACACTGTATTGATGGGACACAATCATCAACCCATCAGCTGTTGCACAAACTGTCAAGATCATCAAAGTAGGATCCCAAACATGGGCAGGTAACTGGTTGCTGATGCAGGTAAACAGGTATGCAACTCTGATTATGCTCAGGGGCACTCTCGTCTTGCAAGGAACCATGGGACCAGCGGGGTGGGGGAGAATAAGGAGGAGGGGGCCTGAAAAGAAAACCAGGTTCCCCCCCCCGCAGCACCTTGCCCCCCTCCATCCTCAACCCAAGCCCCACTTCTTTCAACAAACCCCTTCCCCACTGCCTTTCCTGCGTGAAAAGGCAGCCCCTTACCTTCGCCTCGCCTCCCTTTTCCGCAAGAAGCCCACGTGCCCGCGCCTTGCCCGCCCTTTTCCTCCCCGGGAGCGCGCTTCCGTCTCACCTGTAGCCTCCGCGCTCCAGGTAACCAGGCGTGAACCCACCTGGACAGCCGGCGCAAGCGCAGTTGATACCCTCCGATCTTGCCCCCTACCCAGGTCCGCGCAGGCGCTGTCCTGTACTGCTGCTCCGGGTCTGTGGCGCGCATGCGCAGTGAGGACGCCAAGGCCGGTGCTCTTTGTGTGTGGGGTGGGGGCTGCTGTCACGCTTCTGCGCGTGCGTACTGGTGCTCCCTCGCATCTTCATTGAAGGAGGGTGGAAGTGCAAAATGACTTTTAAAAAAAAAATTCTAGGACTCTATTCTAGCCCTAGAATAATTCTAGGGGGCTAGAATTAATCACAATTAATTAATTAATTAGGGCGGGCTAGCTTATCATTCTGTGAACGGGTCGCTGTCAAGAATCAGTAAAGTTTAGGGAGAAAAATACGAGGAACGTAACGTGGGAAAAGTAGAAACTTTGGCTGTATCTCCTGCGAATTTTCTGTTTCCAGGTGAAGGGACTGGAAACATTTGCAAGAAAGGAAGGAAAAGAAAGAGAGAAAGGGAAGAAGGAAAGGAAGGAAAAAAGAAGAAAGGAAGAAAAAAGGAAAAGAAAAGAGGAAGGGAGGAAAAGAGAAAAGGAAAAGAGGAAGGAGGAAAGAAAGAAAAGAGAAAGGAAGAGAGGAAAGGAAAGGAAGAAGAAAAGGAAGGAAGGACTAAAGAAGGAAAGAGAAGAAGGAAGGAAGAAAAAAGGGAAAAAAGAGGAAGGAAGGAAAAAAAGCAATAAGAAAAGGAAGAAAGAAAAAGGAAAGAAGGAAGGAAAGAGGAAAGAGAAAAGGAAGGAAGGAAAAGAAAGGAGAAAAGGAAGGAAGAAAGAACAAAAGGAAAGAAGAAAGAAAGAAAAGAGGAAGGAAGGGGTATTTTTTTATCTGCAAGTCTCCATCTTCCCATTTACTGGGCATGAATGGCAAAAAGGAGAAATGGATTGCATGGACACCCAATGCACTGAGAAAAAAAACATTTATCTTCATATGAATGCCCTGGATTCCTTGAACCCCTAAAAAGGCCCTTCTCAGTTCAGTCACACCCAAAATGCCCTTAGAACAGAGGTGGGTTTCAGCAGGTTCTGACCAGTTCTGGAGAACCGGTAGCGGAAATTTTGAGTAGTTCAAAAACTACTCAAGTTTTTGAAGTTCAGAAGAACCGGTAGTAAAAATTGCGAATGGTCACTAAATGAACTATTGTAAGTGGAGGACTGTCTGTATGTGGAAAGAAAAAAAAAGGATGCAAATTTATGCCTGTTTTTTTCTGGTCGTTAAAAACCTTAGGCAAGGTCTGCCTGGAGTTTCACCTGCCAAGAAACACAACCCCTTTTCCTAAAAAAAACCACACATTTCACCAAAAAAATTGGTATCTTAACTTTTTTGGCAATGTTATCTGAATCACCCAGCTGTAGGCAAGATGTTGGGAAGAAGCACCAGCTGGAATTGGTATTTCCCCTTTCTCTGATTTTCCCTCCGCCCCCCACCCGCCTTCTCATCTTTCCCGTAGGGGAAAGCAGCTTATCTCGCTGACATTTATTCATTGGTATGAGTTTTGCACTCGCCTCCAAAGGAAATTCCTTGCCTCTCTTAAAATCCTCCGTTCCTCCTATACCTTTGCACCAGTGGTGGGTTTCAGCAGGTTCTGATCAGTTTTGGAGAGCCAGTAGCGGAAATTTTGAGTAGTTCGGAGAACCGGTAGTAAAAATTCTGACTGGCCCTGCCCCCATCTATTCTCTGCCTGCCAAGTCCCAGCTGATCGGGAGGAAATGGGGATTTTGCAGTAACCTTCCCCTGCCACGCCAATCAAGCCGCACCCACCAAACCATGCCATGCCCACCAAGCCACACCCACAGAACCAGTAGTAAAAAAAATTAAAACTCACTACTGCTTTGCACCTGAAACAGTCTCTGGAAACCTGGCTCCCCCCCCTTTTTTTTTTTTACAAACAAGTTTTATTAAAAATGTTCTTTCCTCATACATATTTTATGAAGAGAGTGTTGACCGGCTCACCTCTTATACATCTTATATATAATCATAATCTTCCCCTTTTTTTCAATATTCATCTCTTTTGTATAACCCTTTCTCACAAATCAATCATTTTTTCACCATATCTTGTTATTTCAACTTCCGCCATGTTATTCTCTTTCCATAATTCTTTATCATTTTCGATTTTACATATAGATAACATCACTTTAGGCCAGTGGTAGGTTTCAAAAATTTTTACTACCGGTTCTGTGGGTGTGGCTTGTTGGGCGTGGCGTGGCTTCGTGGGTCTGGCTTGGGAGTGGCAGGCGAAGAATACTGTAAAATCTCCATTCCCACCCCAATCTAGGGGAAGGTTACTGCAAAATCCCCATTACCTCCCAATCAGCCTCGACTCGGGAGGCAGAGAATAGATGGGGGCGGGGCCAGTCAGAATTTTTATTACCAATTCTCCGAACTACTCAAAATTTCCACTACCAGTTCTCCAGAACTGGTCAGAACCTGCTGAAACCCACCTCTGCTTTACGCCTTATATTTCTCCTCAGTTACAATTACTCCAGTTAATTTATCACCTTTCTTGGTTTCCAGAAGTGTCACTCTTACTTCCTTCTCCCAATCATTAGCATTTAAATGTTATTACATTACTTATTTTCACATTTCCATCTGCTGAGATTGGTCACAAACAACTTCTATTCATTCTTCTTTTGGAAAAAATAATCGCTTTCATGATTTCAACATTGTTATTCTCTTTACAGTTGGCGTTTTAAATGTTTTCTTAGTTTACATTGTTCTCAAAATTAATAAGGTTATCAAATTACTTATTTTCACATTTCTGTCTGCTGAGATTTAGTAGAAACAAATTCTGTTCACTCATCTTTATGATATAATTGCTTATAGGCATTTTTCACCATATCTTATTATTTCAACTTTTGCCATGTTATTCTCTTTATATACTTCTTTATCATTCATATTCAATGCTTTCACTTAAATAACCTGGCTCCTTAAGTGCTCTCTTTTACTTCGGGAAATCTTTATGGAGGAACTGCAAAGACGATGCTAAAATCTGTCCAGAGGGGAAAATATGATAAAAGCCCTGGGGAAATACGTTTGATCTCCAGCTGTTGAACATTTGGGAATTCTTCTTCTTAAAGCAATCGCTTTCCACTGAATGCGATTGGGGTGGGTTTTTCATTCCAGCTCTCTCAACATTTACAAATTGCAATCCTCCAATGGATTTTTTTTTTTTTTGCTATTTAATTACCGGTTGGCCTCAATCAGAGGTGGGTTTCAGCAGGTTCTGACCAGTTCTGGAGAACCGATAGCGGAAATTTTGAGTAGTTCGGGGAACTGGTAAATACCACCTCTGGCTGGCCCCGCCCCCATCTATTCTCTGCCTCAGCTGATCAGGAGGAAATGGGGATTTTGCAGTATCCTTTCCCTGGAGTGGGGAGGGAATGGAGCTTTTACAGTATCCTTCCCCTGCCATGCCCAGCAAGCCACGTCCACAGAACTGGTAGTAAAAATTTTTGAATCCCACCACTGGCCTCGACCTATAACAGTTCATTTAGTGACCAGTCGAAGTGACAATGGCCCTGAAAAAAGTGACTTAATGACCGTTTTTCCCCCCCCCACTTACGATCAATGCTGCAGCCCCATGGTCACATGATCAGACCCTTGGCGACTCACATTTATGACGGCTGCTGTGTCCTGGGGTCATGTGATCATCTTTTGGGACCTTCAAAGTCAGTTGGGAAGCCAGATTCATGTAACAACCGTGTTACGAACTTAACAACTGTGGCAAGTTGTAAAATGGGGAAAATCTCACTTGCTGTCTCACTTAGCAACATAAATTTGAGGCTCAATTGTGGTCGTAAATTGAGAACTACCTCTATGACTCCCTCCATCCCTGCCTCCCTCCATCTCTCCATCAATCCATCGCTCTATTCCCTCATCCCTCCAATAAAGGTAAAGGTAAAGGTTCCCCTCACACATATGCGCTAGTTGTTCCCAACTCTAGGGGGCAGGTGCTCATCTCTGCTTCCAATCCAAAGAGCCAGTGCTGTCCGAAGACGTCTCCGTGGTCATGTGGCCGGCATGACTCAATGCCAAAGGTGCACAGAATGCTGTTACCTTCCCACCAAAGGTGGTCCCTATTTTTCTACTTGCGTTTTTTTAACGTGCTTTCAAACTGCTAGGTTGGCAGAAACTGGGACAAGTCACAGGAGCTCACCCCGTTACGCGGCACTAGGGGTTCGAACCGCTGAACTGCTGACCTTTCGATCGACAAGCTCAGCGCCTTAGCCACTGAGCCACCGCGTCCCTATCCATCCAATATCTACCATCTATTTATCTATCTGGTATTTTTGTATATCATTCTGAATGAAATAAAAATGGAATTTGTATAAAGCCACCTTGGTTAATTGCATGTTTATTACTGTATTTGTTTGCAATCTTTGGAGTTCATAAACTGCTCAAGATGGCTTTGGGCAGATTAAAAGCAATAAACTTGTAATTGCATTGTGAACAATACACCCTAAAGTGTATACATATTTTATTACTGGAGCCCTCCTCACCCTGCTATAATAAACTGTTCTGCTTAAAAGAAACATTAAACGAAGAGATAATTGGATGAGTGGATTGGCTTCCAGAAAGTAACTTTTATATCTGATTTTCTTTCCCTGTAGATGTTACTGTCCCTCATTGCCATTTCTCAAATCAACAGCAGAGGGCAATCTTCCCTTTCTTAAATCTCACAATTGAGATTTTGCCAAATAGCCAAATATTGTTTTGGGTGATAAAAGGCCAAAGCAACAGTTTAAAAGGATGCCCTTTAAATGCCTATTTTAAAACAGGAAACATACTTTGAACTACAGTTGCCAAAGCCACGAATAAAAAACAGACCAGTATCTTGACCTACTTTTTGAACTTCAGAAATCGGTAGACTTCTGGGAGTACGATTGTTTTGCCATGGTTAACCTAAACAGTGGGAAGTTAGCTACCTACCTGAGTGGCTATGTTCATACATCAGGTTAGGTTTGGTTATGTTGTATAGCATGTTCAGCTAATTCAGGCTGGTTAGGTATGCTGTGTGAATCTAGAAAATAGATTACTGTAATCTAATCATCGCACTACTAATTTTAGTGCATATGCTAATTTCTATCTGGATGGGTTCTAAGTAGGGGGAAGAAAATGAATATTTATCCTGCCAGTTGGAATAGGTATAATTTCTTGCTTTACCATCCTGGATCAAAGGAGAGATGGACCAAGGTATAAAACCATTCAGAGTCACCACGGGTAGTAAGCAAGCAAGCAAATAAATAAAAAAACTAGGAGTCTGATAGCAACTTTTATGACTAAAAAGCTGATGCTTTTAATTTCATTTGCTTGGAAAAGATGCTACCAGACTCCTGATTTTATGACACTATAAACTAATGGAGCTCCTCTCTATGTCTACAAGACTATCTATCTATCTATCTATCTATCTATCTATCTATCTATCTATCTATCTATCATCAACCAATCTATCTATCTATCATTATCATTTACTATCTATCTATCTATCTATCTATCTATCTATCTATCTATCTATCTATCATCATCATCTACCACCTATCTATCATCTATCATTATCATTTACTATCTGTCTATCTATCTATCTATCTATCTATCTATCTATCTATCTATCTATCTATCATTATCATCTACCATCTATCTATCATTATCATCTACCATCTATCTATCATCTATCATTATCATCTACCATCTATCTATCTATCTATCTATCTATCTATCTATCTATCTATCTATCTATTCTCTATTCTCTATCATATTTATAAAGCTGCATCTCACCAGAAGTGATTCTGGGCAGCACAAAACAATCATATAAAATTACAACATCAAAACAGTCATTATAAAACAAATCATGATAAATACAAAGACATCTGGGAGTTGGTTCACAGGTCTTAAAATTGTTGAGGTTGTGAACATTGAATTAGAAGAACACAGAAAAGGAAAAAGTAAGATATGAAGAAAAATATAAAAACATAAAATAGTACAATTGTGCACCAATGATGAACATGGAATTACTAAAATGTATATAAGCATCTGTTAAAATCCGAAACAGGAAAAACAGGTTAAAGAATGTATGAGAAAGTGCCTAAGATGGTTTTTCAAATAATTCTCGGTATTCTTTTTTGTTGAGATCCAAAGATGTGTTTTCGGGCACAAGCTGCACACACTTTATATCTATTGATAGAAGCATCACTTATCATAGTTTGACATGTGGGTTAGTTAAAGGAAAATGGCCCATCAAATCACAATCACCTCATGGTAGCTTCATGAACATATTTATGGATTGGTCTTGTTACAGAAGTGGTGCACTATTGCATTCTGGATTCTTTAAAAGAACAACAAATTTCCAGCGTCGTCCAAACTTGTGGGATTACCTTGTGGTCTCTCATCCCATTGCTCTCTCTCTTACCCTTTCAATGTTAGGAAGCTCTGGCCATCTGCTGTGGCTAAAAACCAGGCCAAGCTCAGCTCTTGGTGACCCATGGACATCTCTGTGCGGATTTCATGGCGATGATAAAGAAATGATTTGCCCTTCTGGATGTGTTTTCAGCTCTTCATCTACAATGCTGGGTTTCCGCTTGGTCTCCCATCCAAAGAGAAATCTGCTTTGCTTTTTTTCCAGGATCAGCTGCAGTCTACTACTGTATTTACTCTGATTCTTTGTCTCCTTCTCCCAGCCACTTTTAAATTCGCCGACCATTGTTTTAAACCGCCAAAATGGGCCTGTTTCTAGTTTCTTATTGTTCCACATCCCTCTACCATTGGCAGCCAGATATAACCACAGATATGGATCCTAACCAGTGTGGCCCAATTTGGCATGGAACAAAAAGAGGCATCAAGCATTTGAAAAAAGGAAGAAGAATTAGGGCCCTGGTTTCTCTCAGCAATGATCAGAGTTATTGAAGAGAGAGAGAGAGAAAGAGAGACTGAGAGAGAGAGATAGACACAGAGACACAGAGAGGGAGAAAGAAAGAGAGAGAGAGAGAAAGAGGGAGAAAGAGGGAGAAAGAGAGAGAGAGAGAGACAGAGAGAGAGGGGGGAGAAAGAAAGAGAGAGAGACAGAGAAAGAGAGAGAGAGACAGAGAGGGAGAGGGAGAAAGAGACAAAGACAGAGAGAAAGAAAAAGAGAGAAAGAGAGAGAAAGAGAGAGAGAAAGAGAGAAAGAGAAAGAGAGGGAGAAAGAAAGAGAGAGAGAAAGAGAGAGAAAGAGAGAGGGAGAGGGAGAAAGAGACAAAGACAAAGAGAAAGAAAAAGAGAGAAAGTGAGAGAGAAAGAGAGAAAGAGAAAGAGAGGGAGAAAGAAAGAGAGAGAGAAAGAGAGAGAAAGAGAGAGGGAGAGAGGGAGAAAGAAAGAGAGAGAAAGAGAGTGGGAGAATGAGAGAGAGAAAGAGAAAAAGAGAGAAAAAGAAAAAGAGAGAAAGAGAGAAATACAGAAAGAGAGAGGGAGAAAGAGAGAGAGAAAGACAGAGGGAGAAAGAAAGAAAGAGAGAGAGAGAAAAAGAGAGAAAGAGAGAAAGAGAGAGGGAGAAAAAAGAAAGAGAGAGAGAGAGAAGGTGGATGAGTGCCAAGGAACAACCTCTGCTTGGAAACACCACTGGGGCATGGAAAACATGCAATGAGGATTCTCTTGGCTTTTGCACAGAAGGGGAGACGAGGCAGGCGTTTGGTCTGTGGCAAATGCCATGGTTTTATGGTGACTGCGGAGAAGGCTATCTCTATTTAGGGTTCTAACCAGGGGTGGGCTGCTGAGGGTTCGCAGGGGTTTGGGAGAACCTCTAGCTAAGATTCTGTGCAGTGCGGAGAACCCCCAAATCCCACTCCTGGATGGCCTTTGTTGCTGGTATCCTTACGATTTATATTGATTGTTTCCTAGTATGATTACTAGGAATTATTAGCATAACAATTTTAAATTGGGTTTTAAATTCCTGGGGTTTTAAATTGAGCCAAATTCATTTAATAATTTTAAACTGTTTTAATTGATGTTGTCTTGTGTTTTTAATAGGCTGTACACCGCCCTGAGTCCTTCGGGAGAATGGCGGTATAGAAATTTATTTATTTATTTATTTATTTATTTATTTATTTATTTATTTATTTATTTATTCGATTGCTTATTTGTACCCTATGACTATCATTAAGTGTTGTACCTTAGGATTCTTGACAAGTGTATTTTTATGTACATTGAGAGCTTATGCACCAAAGACAAATTCCTTGTGTGTCCAATCACACTTGGCCAATAAAGAATTCTCTTCTCTTCTCTTCTCTTCTCTTCTCTTCTCTTCTCTTCTCTTCTCTTCTCTTCTCTTCTCTTCTCTTCTCTTCTCTTCTCTCCTCTCCTCTCCTCTCCTCTCCTCTCCTCTCCTCTCCTCTCCTCTCCTCTTCTATTAAGGGCTGCAGAGCACATGAGATAGCATTCTGATAAAACCTGTTATCCGGATTTTTCAAGATAAGGAGGAATAGAGGAAGGAATGACCCTTGCAGAGATCAGAACACACATTAATCAGTGGTGGGGTTCAAGTAATTTAACAACCGGTTCTCTGCCCTAATAATTTCTTCCAACAATCAGTTTGCCAAACTGCTCAGAAAGTTAACAACCGGTTCTCCCGAAGTGGTGTGAACCGGCTGAATCCCATCACTGACATTTATCCATATCCTTCACAACAAAGAGGCACAGTGAAGAATCTTTGCCCTGGCTGATTTTACCTTTGTTTTGCAAGTAAAATTCTGCATTTTACCCCACACCTTCTTCTTGGCTGACAGTCCCAGTCCCAAGGCAGGTCATGGCAAAATTTAATTATCTTTGATGAATTTTTGGCACAAGCAACTCCAATAAGGCTTCAAGCAGATCAGTGCTCCGTATGGGAACGGGCAAGGGAGAAAAAAAAATGAATTGTTGTATTGTCCTGTTTGATGCCACTGCCAGGGCGCGCCTGCTGAGCCGCCTGCCTCTGCTTGCTCTCCTCCTAGGTCATGTCAGGGATGGGACATGTTTGGCACAAAGGGGTTTTCTGAGTAGGCGACCAAGCAGAACAACTCGTGAGGATCCAAAGTAAAGCAGGATACTGTAAGGGAGTGGGGTGGGGGAAGTGGGTGGGTGGGGGAGGGAGATTCTGGATTCAAAGCAAAATGTTACAGCTGGGAAGAGGGCTGCTTTTGAGGAATTGGACTCCTGGATCAGACGAAACATTTTGTGTGGCATTTTTGACCTTGCAAATGTTTTCAAGAAGTAACAAGTAGGGGAAGAGTAGGGGATGGGAGTTTTCCTCACTAGGATTCCTCACTGCTTGCATTTAAGACATACATTGAGAGCTTCTATACCGGAGACGAATTCCTTGTGTGTTTAATTATATTTGACCAAATAATTCTCTCCTCTCCCCCTCCCCCTCCCCCTCCCCTCCCCCTTCCTTCCTTCCTTCCTTCCTTCCTTCCTTCCTTCCCTTCCCTTCCCTTTCATCTCTTCCTTTTATTTCCTTCCCTTCCCTTCCCTTCCCTTCCCTATATCTCTTCTTCCTTCCCTTTCCTCCCTCCCCCTTTCCTTTCCTTTCCTTTCCTTTCCTTTCCTTTCCTTTCCTTTCCTTTCCTTTATCTCTTCTTCCTTTCCATCCGTTCTTCCTTTCCTTTCCTCTCCTCTCCTCTCCTCTCCTCTCCTCTACACTTTATTCTTATTCTTATTCTTATTCTTATTCTTATTCTTATTCTTATTCTTATTCTTATTCTTATTCTTATTCTTATTCTTATTCTTATTCTTATTCTTATTCTTATTCTTATTCTTATTCTCGTGATTAGGACATAGGAGATATTGGAACAGCAGCACCCTGATTTGGGGGAAAAGATACTTTGAAGTGATGCAGGAGTGCAGATATCGCTTCTGCCTGCAGCTCTTGAAAGCAGCCGTGTCTCTTCCTGGAGTGGCACAGCAGCACATCCATCCTGAGAAAAGATGCAGCTGCTTTCAAGAGTGCTGGTATTCTTGTATACTCCGAAGTTATGGAATGGAATCGAAAGCATCGTATAGTCCAAGCTGAAGACACTTAATATAGAATATAGTATTATTATCCATGAATTTGTCTTGCCTCTGTTAAAATCAGCTGTTAGCAGCCATCTTTAGACCAGATGGAAGATCCCATGATTTTACTACTTAAAAGTCCTTCCTTTAAACAATCCCAGTTGTTGTTGTTTTTTTAATAATTTTTTTATTTCCTTTTAATACAAACATTCCATCATTCATTAAACACTGTGTTGTCTGGGTACAATTTTTTTGTGTCATAACAGTTAAAGGTTACCACCATATTCATTATTTATATCTACTCTTATTTTAATACGGATTAAAATAAATTAATATTTAACATGTCTATTGTTGTAACATTTCTCTTCTTAACTTATCTGACTTTATTATACATTGCTTTCATATTTATTCTCTAACCATTGATAAAATAAATCCCATATATTATAATAGTCAGATTCTGCCTTTCCTTTAATGGCAAGTGTTAATCTATTCATTTCCTTGCATTCCAATATTTTCTTAATCACATTTTCATCTGTAGGAATCTCTTCTCCCTTCCAGTTCTGTGCAAATACAATTCTAGCTGCAGTTATTACATGAATTATAATCAGATATACATTTTCTTTACTATAATTTTCTGGTAAAATCCCCAACAGGAATATCTCAGGTTTTGTTGTGGCTCCGTCCTCCGAGCCTATCTTATCGGAGGAAGAAGGCTCTGAACATGAAGGAGAGGAGACGGCCAGGCCTCCCTCTCCAGGACCCTCCTCTCTGGCAATGCCTCAGGTGTCTCCCAAAGGAGAAGAGATTGGCCAGGAGCCAGGTGTTTCCGAGCCGTCGGATAGTGACGAAGAAACATTGTGGTTGGACCCACGCCAGCGTCGGAGAGACAAGCATGTGCAGCAGAAAAGGAGGCGTGCCAGAGATTAAGCTGAGTCACTGGACCACACCCCACAAACTATAAAAGGGAGTGTGGTGGCCATTCGGACTCTGTGACGGACAAAGCTAATCTCTGGCGAGGCACTTTGCACCTTCGGACACAACACCTATTTGCTGTGGATTTAATTACAAACTGGACTATTCAAACTGTGTGTATTTTTGTCTGTGTTATTGGAGTAAAAGTTCTTGGCAGGCAGCCACGGAGTTGCTGCCAAGTTCCTTATCACTGACGTTGAGTGTTTGAAGAGTTTATTTAACCCTCGGCTGGCTGGTTGGGTGTGTGCATGGTACGGGGACAGAACAGGTTTTAAATCAATATGCTGTTGCATCATCTTCTACAACCACATACGAATTTTTGCCCAATATTTTTTAGCATCTGGACAGGTCCACCACATATGATAACACGATCCCAGTGTCTGATGGCATTTCCAACATTTAAACAATCCCAGTTGTTGACACCTCAAAAGAGGGAGAACCGTCTCTCTCCATATTTTCCCACTGCACAGACATCTCTCTACCTCTATCATAACCTCTCCTTATTTGACTCTGTGGTAAGCCAGGGGTGGCAGCTTCCTCTGGATGTGTTCTGTCCCCAACCCCACGCACACACACCAACAGACGTTCAGGAGTTAAAGACCAAACCAGCCGGCAAAATCCTTTTCCTTATGATAACAGAACTTGGCAACAACCTAGTGGCTGCCTGCCAAGAGTTTATTATTTACAAAGAGGAGAGATAACTTCTCCCCACTTCTGATACATCAAAGGAAAGCAGCTCAATAATTACAATCAAGTCCAGAGACAATCCCGTCTTAAAGCAAAAGTCCGGCAATGCAGAATGGCATGGAAGCTTTCAGCTTTGTTCATCACAAGGTTTGACTGGCCACCACGCTCCCTTTTATATCCTGTGGGGTGTGGTCCAGTGACTCAGCCTAATCTCGGGCACACCCTTTCTTCTGTTGTGCGCGCTTATCTCTGCGACGCTGGCGTGGGTCCAGCCAAGACTCATTACCCTCATCACTGTCCATCTGTGGCTGCGTGGACATGCTTGGCCCCGGGCCTATCTCTTGCCCTTCGGCGGACACCGAAGGCATTGCCAGAGAGGAGGGTCCTGGAGAGGGAGGCCTTGCCAACTCCTCCCCTTCACTCTCGGAGTCCTCTCCTGATGATGACACAGGCTCTGGTAATGGAGCCACAACAGGATGAGGACCACAAATCATTCTCCTGAGCAGTTGTTAGATGATCGCTGAACAACTTCTGGAGACACGATGACTCATAATTTGCAAAATATTCCATTTTGAAGCAATCTGGGTTTTTTTTCCAGAAATGCTGTGTGTTTTTTCCCCCCTTTCTCCTGGAATGTTCCATTTCTATCCCTGAACAGATGGATATGAGCATTTGGGGGCCTGGCTGGTATATTTCCAAGATATCTGGAACAGAAACTGACGCATGGTGTTCCAGACACCCTCTTCGGATAGAAGAACGGCTTCTGCCCCATTCATCATGTTGTTTGTTCTTTGTCGAAGAACCAAAGCAGATTTCACAAACAAGGACCTTGCTCTTTGCATCGTCTCATCCCAACTAGACCTGAGATAGAATAGAATAGAATTGTTGTGGTCCGCCAACAGCCTGTGGAGCTGGCAGCAGAGTTGGACAGTGAGGAGGCTGGGGGTGGGGGAACATGGGCCAGTCCTGGAGTCTGGAGAAGGCTCGGACGAAGGCTCTGCATCGGAGGCAAAGAGGGGGCCATCTGGGAGGTACGTGCTGCCTCCGGAGCCTCCAGAGTTGGACTTCAGCGAGGCAGAGGAACAGGAGGAGCCTGTTCCCAGTGCGCGCATGCACAGAGCTGCCAAACGGCAAGAACAGTTAAAACAAAAGGGACGACTTGGGAGTAGGGCTTGGAGATGATTGGCCCCTCCCATTAGACTTAAAAGAGGAACAAAGGCGCGTGGGCCTTTGCAGGAAGCAACGTTGTTAATTCTGTGCAGTTTAAAGTCTGAAGCTCTGTTTGATTCTGGCCTCCGTGTGGCTTTGCCAATGAGGTCTTTGGCAGCGTATCAAGGGAGATAAAGGTGGGTGATTATCAGCCTTATCCCGAAGGACTCTTTACAACTATTGGGGACTCATCTGTGAATGAACAGAATTCACAGCTGTTAAAATAAAACAGGTTTTTGGGACTACGCGTGTGTTTTACTGACTCAGGAACCCTAGGTCAGAACAAGAATAGAATTCTTTATTGGCCAAGTGTGATTGAACACACAAGGAATTTGTCTTGGGTGCATATGCTCTCAGGGTACATAAAGAAAAAATAAAATACATTCATCAAGGATCATAAGATGCAACAATTAGTGATAGTCATAGGTTGCTAAATAAGCAATCAAATCATAGTAGGTAACAAAACAATATAAATTGTAAAGATACAAATAACATGGTTATAGTCATAAGTGGGAGGAGACAGGTAATAGGAAGGATGAGAAGAATAACAGTAATGAAGACTTAGTGAATACTTTGAATATACTCAACGTATACTCAATACAGTGTTGAGGGAATTAGTTGTTTAGTAGGAAAAAACTGTCCTTGTGTCTAGTTGTTCTGGTGTGCAGTGCTCTATAGCATCGTTTTGAGGGTAGGAGGTGAAACAATGTTCAGGATGTGAGGGGTCCGTAGATCTTTTCACAGCCCTCTCTTTGACTCATGCAGATATGCCTTGTGTTGTGATGTCCGAGGACTACTAGCAACTTCCAATTTACAGAAGACTTTCCTCTCTTAGAAGGGCCATTTTTCCTTTTCTCCTGGGATAATAATATGCTGCAGCTCCTTGCTCTCTTGGCTGCTCACAAAATGCATTGATTTTGAAGAAGAAGAAAAAACTTTCTTCCTCTTCCATCTACATTTTAATGTTGCCTGCTATGTCTTGTTATTATCTATTATCTTATTCTCTGTTGCTTATTATCATTATCTTTTCCAAAGCCTCAGAAGGCAAGACAAGAAACAACGTGTTGCAATATTTTCAGGATCAGACTCAATAAAGATAATAGAAGTTAGAGATTTAAATATATCTCTCTTTATTCATAATAGGCATTCTATATTCGCTGAATATTCAAGATAGAAGCAAGGAAAATGGGGAGGATGGCTCCTTATATATACAAGGGGTGGAGCCAGGAATGGGAGTGATAAATTATGAATACATTAAAGTCCAAAGAATAAGTTAACCCCTGATGTTCCATATATACATTATTTACACATTAGAGAATAAGGCATTTACATCTGACAAATCCCCCTCTAAATGCCGGTTCGTTATACAACACCAGTTACATTCAGATTCAGGACAATATAATACATATAATTTAGAAGTTAAATATTTGTGTTGTTTAGAAGGTAAGGGTTTTGTTAATATATCAGCTAATTGTTCAGAAGTATCACAATGTATTGCTTTGATGAATCCGTCTTGAGATAGTTGTCTCACGTGCTTAAATTTTATATCAATATGCCTGGACCTTTGTCCAATTGCATCGGATCTAGATATTTCAATGGCCGCTTTATTGTCTTCATGCATAATAAATGGTAAAGTAGGTTTCTTCCAAACATCTGTGATCAAATCATTGAACCATACAAGGTTATTTGCAGCTTTAGACAAGCAAACATATTCCGCTTCTGTGGTAGAAGTGGCTACCAGTTCTTGTTTACCAGTATACCAGTAAACTGGACAATCGTTCAATAGAAAAACATAACCAGAGGTACTCTTTCTGCATGATGTATCACCAGCCCAATCTGCATCAGCATAACAAGTAATTTTTGGTTCTTTGTCATTATTTGGTTCCAATATTAAACAAAAATCTAATGTACTTTTCAGATATCTTAAAATTCTTTTGACAGCTTCCCAATGATACAAGGTTGGTTTGCTAACATATCTTGACAATAAATTGAGAGGTAATGCAATATCTGGCCTAGTCCAATTAGATATATAAAGGAGTGAACCTATAACTGATCTGTAAAATGTGTTGTCTTTAAACTCAGGGGAAGATTCATCAGTGTTTCTAAGAAAATCAGTTTGCATAGGTGTGTCACATGTTTTGGCATTATTTAAGTTACATTTGTTTAGGAGTTCAATAATTTTATCTTTCTGAGTAAGTTTGAATCCCCTTTTAGTTTTGTTAATTTGTACACCAAGGTATTTATTCACTCTACCTAGTGATTTCAATGAGAAATGTTCGTTTAACTTATTTACAAAGATTTCCCTGCTCTCTTTATGCTTTCCAATATATAAAATATCATCCACATAAATTAATACAAATTCAATATGATCATTACTCTTTTTTACAAAGAAACAGTTATCAGCAGTGGTGGCGTTGAAATCCATGGTCTTAAGTACTTTTACCAAACAATCGTACCATCTTTTGCCAGATTGCTTCAATCCGTACAGACTCTTATTTAATAACCAAATTTCGTTCTTATTAGTGTATTGACTGTGTGGTGCTCTTACATATATTTCCTTATCTAATTTTGCGTGTAAGTATGCAGTCTGTATGTCATATTGAAACACGTCCAGATTGAGTGCAGATGCTACTACAAGAGCTGTTTTGACACTCTCTGTTCTCACTGTTGGTGAATAAGTGTCAGTATAGTCTTCTGGATATTTTTGTGCATAACCTTGTGCAACTAGTCTGGCCTTGTATAAGGTATTACCTCCTTCCAAATTCTTAATTTTATAAATCCACCTGGTACCTATAATTGTTTTATCCTTAGGTGCGATCGCAGGTGTAAATACATTTAATTCTTGTAAACTTTCCATCTCTTTTTCCATAGCTAGTTCCCATTTTTCTCTTTCTTCACGGGGAAGTTTCAATACTTCCTCATATGTATTAGGTGTTATTTGTTCTCCATCCATATGCATTATGTAATCTTTGTATTTATTTGGTATTTGGTTTCTATTGTTTCTAATATTTCTTTCAGGTTTGCTATGGTTGTCATGCAAATATCTGGCTTCCTTTTTTGTTAATGTGTCTGTCTTTATTTTATGCTGACTATTTGTCCAAGTTTTGGTTTTGTTCTTACTTTTGTTAATATTTTGATTTTCTGTTGTTCCTTCCTCGCAAGATATATTATCTTTGCTTTTATTAGGAAATATTTCATTAAGGTGCAATTTAGACCAATTGGCCTGCTCATGGAACACAGCTGTTCTGGATACTATAAATTTGTTATTATTATCAATGAATCTGTACCCTTTGGTTCCAGTTTCGTATCCCATGAATCTTAATCTCCTGGATACGTTTTCTCCCTTTCTTCTCAATTGTTTAGGTATGTGTACGTCTGCAGTAACTCCAAATATGTGCATGTGTGCTAATTTGGGTTTTCTATTGTACATCACCTCATATGGTGTCTTATTCACAATACTGGACCATGTTCTATTTTGAGTGTAATTTGAATAATGTAAGGCTTCTGACCAAAATTGTTTGCCTAAACCAGCATCCTCTAATGTGCATCTAATCATGGTTTGTAGTGTGGAATTCTTTCTCTCTGCAATCCCATTTTGAAATGCAGAAAATGGATTGGACGTGAAATGTAGCATCCCTCTATCCTTTAACCATTGGGAGAATTCTTTAGACATGAATTCACATCCCCTATCTGTCATAATTTGTTTTATTCTGATATTATGCTGTGTTTCTATGCGTTTGTAGAATTCCTTAAATTTCTGAAAGGTTTCATCCTTGTGCTTTAATGTGTAAACAAAACCATAGCGACTGTAATCATCCACTATTGTTAGGAAGTAACGTTTTCTATAGGTAATTGATGGAGTTAATGGACCAACTAAGTCCATATGTACCAAATCAAAAATATTGTTAGTTGATCTGTTAGATTTTTTTGGTCTGGGACTGGTTTTTAGTTTGGTGGATTTACATACTGAGCATTCCAAATAATTTTCACAATTTTTTATTTTGACACCTTCTGCGTGTTCAGTCATTTTTTGTACTACGGGAAAGCTTGCATGTCCTAACTTCCTATGTAAGATGTGAGCACACTCATCATGAATTGGTTTACCTATTTTTGGTTTCTTCTCATTGTGTGTATTTTTGTTATCATGAGTTATTTTACATTCATCATTGTCACTGTTACTGACATTTTCATCATCTGCTTCAATACAATCTTCCATATTTGAATCAATGTTATGTAACCATCTTTCTTTGGTTATCAGATAGGGTAGACCCCCTTTTATCATCACAGTACCTACATTTGTTTTGTTCTTTTCTATAGTTGCTTTCCCCTTTGAGAAAACTATATTGATGTCAGATTCTCTGCTTAGTTTTATAGCACTCAGTATGTTGTGAGGTATTTCTGGGATTAATAATACCCCCTCTATTTTCCCTAAACCAGGCAAGGTCACATTTCCTCTGCCTAATACTTGAACCTTTTCTTGATTAGCTACCTTTATCACAAACTTATCTTCTGTAAATGAAGTTAATATACTTTTGTTGTTAGTGGTGTGATTTGTTGCACCAGAATCAATAAGCCAATTATTGTTCTCATCTTGTTGTGTTCTGGTGCTGTCTTGTTTATTTAGCCCATTTAGTGACCCAGATTTTCTCTCTTTTGAATTTTCTCTACCCCCTCTACTTTCTCTGTAATTTGGTGGACTTCTATATTTGTGTCTATCTGTGGAAGATTGTCTGTAATTGTATTTGCTCCTATATTCTGGCCTATGTCTCTCCCTTGGGACTTTGGGACAGTCTCTTCTACTGTGTTCCCTGGATCCACAATTGTGGCATCTAAAGGCCTCATTATATTTATCTTGAAAGACTACTTTCCTAAAAGATTTGTGTTCTGTTTGGTTACTGGAACGATTTTTTCTTGAATTGTCTTCTGCTATCAATTTGTTAGATAGACTTTCTATTGATAAATATCCCAAATTAATGGTATCTAAGTGTGACATAAAGCTATCCCATGATGGATCAAGTGAATTGATAATAACACTTTTCATTGTTTGATCTGAAATCACTTCCCCCCTCAATTGCAGCTCAGCTCTTATTTTGTTTAGATTTATCAAATGCTCACTTATAGAAACCCCTGGTTTCACTCTAGAAGAAAAGAAATCCTTAGACATTCTTGTGGTTGTGGCTACGCTATCGCTGTGAAATAGATTAAACATGCATTGAATTATTTCTGATACAGTTAGGTTTGGTTTGATGCTATGATACATTGCAGGAGACACGCTAGAAATTATTATGAAAAATGCTCTATGATGTAAACAATCTATTTTTAAAGTCCAAGGTCTTCTTGGAGGACTAGTTATAAAGAATAGTAAATTTTCTTTCATGAAAATAACCTGAAGCTGTTGGTACCACTCTTGTAAATTAATGCCATCAACTCTAAGTTTTGGGAAGTCACTGGGTAAGTTCCCCACATTATTTTGTCCATTACTTACAACCTGAGGCAGTCCGTGGTCTCTCAAGTGCAGGAAATTACAGAACGGCATTGGAATGCTTGTAACGAGTCTGCGCGGTTCTCTGGCCAGTTCAAGTCTTTCGGGGCCGTCTACGTAGTTTTGCACATGCGCGTTGCTCATTTCTTCTTTGGCGCCGTTGTGGAAGGTTCTCTCCATTTCAGCTCTCTCGATCCGCTCCTCTTCAGATGAGTCGGTCTCTGGCTCGGTTTTTGGGGCTTTGGTGATGGCGACGGTTCTTCTCTTTCTCTTGTGTGCGCTGGCACTCGATTCTGTCTGCGGTGTAGGACGGAATCGGCATGGCTCTCTGGGCTCGGGTGTCGTCGTTTTCGAAGTCAGGATGGGAGCGTGCAGGTCTTGAGTTGTCGGTTTGATTTCTTGCTTCTTCGTTGATGTCTTGGAGATTTTCAATCTTGGCCCAAAAGCAGCAAAAAGCGTTTTCATTGCTGACTTTACTTGAGACTTTGTTAAATCGTCTTCACTTTCTGATTTTGGTTCATCTGAAGAGTTTGAGACTTCTTTTTCACTTTCTTCGTCTGATAGCGTTTTTCGCGCCAGAAATTTTGAACTGAGCGTTTTGATTGGCTCTGCTTCACTCTCTTTTGAAGTTCGTTGAAACCAAGATGGCTGCCATTCAAAATTTCGCGCGAGGTCACATCTTTTCTTTTTTACAACTATTTTCTCAGTAGTCATTTTACTCACAGTTTTTTGATCTTTGGGTTTTTCTTTAATGACGTTTTTCTCTCTCGCTGCTCCGCTGTTCCTCAGCATCTCCTGGAGGTCCGCGATGAGGCTTTCATCATTCTTTTGGCTTTTTAGTATCTTTAATATCTCTGACCTGAGTTCGTTATTTTCTATCTCAATTTCTTCCTGGTCGTTGTTTTCACTCATCAGTTCTTCTTCTTCAGTGGTGTATTCTTCGGATTCTCTCGAAATCGCATTAGTGGATTCGTTGATCATCTCTTGATCAGTTTCTATTTCTTTGCTGTAGGCCCTGGTGTTGGGCCTATCTTTCTTGGACATTTTTAATTACTTATTGAGTCAATTAACCATCCTCTGCTACCAGCTTGTTGCAATATTTTCAGGATCAGACTCAATAAAGATAATAGAAGTTAGAGATTTAAATATATCTCTCTTTATTCATAATAGGCATTCTATATTCGCTGAATATTCAAGATAGAAGCAAGGAAAATGGGGAGGATGGCTCCTTATATATACAAGGGGTGGAGCCAGGAATGGGAGTGGTAAATTATGAATACATTAAAGTCCAAAGAATAAGTTAACCCCTGATGTTCCATATATACATTATTTACACATTAGAGAATAAGGCATTTACATCTGACACAACGGATGGAAGCCAATCAAGGAGAGAAGCAATCTAGAACTAAAAGAGTGCAGAGAAGAGCAACAAAGATGATTAGGGGACTGGAGGCTAAAACATATGAAAAACGGTTGCAGGAACTGGGTGTGTCTAGTTTAATGAAACGAAGGACTAGGGGAGACATGATAGCAGCGCTCCAATATCTCAGGGGCTGCCCCAAAGAAGAGGGAGTCAAGCTATTCTCCAAAGCACCTGAGGGCAGGACAAGAAGCAATGGGTGGAACTCATCAAGGAGAGAAGCAACTTAGAACTATGGAAAAATTTCCTGACAGTTAGAACAATTGATCAGCGGAACAACTTGCCTCCAGAAGTTGTGAATGCTCCAACACTGGAAGTTTTTAAGAAGATATTGGATAACCATTTGTCTGAAGTGGTGTAAGGCTTCCTGCCTAAGTAGGGGGTTGGACTAGAAGACCTCCAAGGTCCCTTCCAACTCTGTTATTCTATTCTATTCTATTCTATTCTATTCTATTCTATTCTATTCTATTCTATTCTATTCTATTCTATTCTATTCTATTCTATTCTATTCTATTCTATTCTATTCTATTCTATTCTGAAATATCCAGACAGAACAATTAACCAGTGGAACAACTTGTCTTCTGAAGTCGTAGATGCTCCATGACTGGAGGCTTTTGAAGAAGAGATTGGCCAACTTTGGTCTGGAATGGTATAGGGTCTTCTGCTTGAGAAGAGGGGTGGGACTAGAAGGCCTCCAAGGTCTACTTCCAACAGTGTTATTCTGATGAAGAACCACAGAAGGTAATTCCGTGGCTATTCCATGGAATTCCAGAGAGGCACCTTTTCAACTTCGCCACCTAACAAACCAAGTGCTAAACTGGAGACGTGAGCAGACGGATTCATCTTTTTTATTCATCCATTAGCAAGCCCATCTATAATTCGGCCCCAACTTTATTGGATTGTCCGTGGTCAACAGCGGTTGACTATGCAAAGAATTTGGGATGTCGGTCTATCCCGAGCAGGCTGGAAGGGGTAAGGTTATCAGTTTATATTCCTTCCCTTGCTTCGGTCACAATCTCCTTCTTGCATCTTTATTAGAAGAGGGTCTACAAATGTCAAACATCCTCTGCAGAAATTGGAGCAGTCTTTCAAAGCTTGGCTGCATCTGGATAATGTAGGATCCCGTCAAGAAATGTTTATGGAACATGGACTGGGGGGTGGAGGGTGGGGGGAGGAGGCAGCTGAGCTGGTAGAAATCAAAGGGTTTGACAAGAGCAGGAAGAAGATGGCAACCCAGACGCAGAGCAAGCCGAACTGTCCTGTTGCCCCTCCCCGCTCCTCTCCCCCCCGCCCTTGGGAAACAGAACACCCAACACATAAGGACCTGTTTATTTTAAGTAAACTATAGGAATCAGACTATGAGAAACGCATGTCAGAAATGAGAAGTTGGTTCGAATCCAACGGTTTCCAAAAGATCTTCCGCGAACATGTCTGATTGAATCTGGCAATTCCTTCACCCCCCCTCCCTCCCTCCTCCCCGGATGCCCATTGGCTCGAATTGATCAAGAGAGAAGAAGTGGAGATACATACAGTTTAATCTCTTCCAAATGTAAGGCGGATTAGATTGACAAGCTGAGATGGGAGGACCCAGCAGGAAGTTGGATGGCGAGATCAAGGAACGCATGAGGTTGAAAAGCTCAGCGCGGTTCGGTCGCCCCACAACTGGCTCGTGGGAATTCTCTACCCATGATGCTAGTGCTAGAGAGGTCCAGGACTTGCTATACATATAGTCCTTGACTTACAACCATTTGTTTAATGACTATAAGGGAAAGATAGATAGATAGATAGATAGATAGATAGATAGATAGATAGATGATAGATGATAGATGATAGATGATAGATGATAGATGATAGATGATGGATGGATGGATGGATGGATGGATGGATGGATAGATAGATAGATAGATGATAGATAGATAGATAGATGATAGATGATAGATGATAGATAGATAGATAGATAGATAGATGATAGATGATAGATGATAGATGATAGATGATAGTTGATAGATGGATGGATGGATGGATGGATAGATAGATAGATGATAGATGATAGATGGATGGATGGATGGATGGATAGATAGATAGATAGATGATAGATGATAGATGATAGATGATAGATGATAGATAGATAGATAGATGATAGATGATAGATGATAGATGATAGATGATAGATGATAGATAGATAGATAGATAGATAGATACTGTAGATAGATAGATGATAGATAGATAGATAGATAGATAGATAGATAGATAGAGGTGAAGGTTCCACTCGCACATATGCTAGTCATTCCCGACTCTAGGGGGCGGTCCTCATCTCTGTTTCAAAGCCGAAGAGCCAGCACTATCCGAAGACGTCTCCGTGGTCCTGTGGCCGGCATGACTCAATGCCAAAGATGCATGGAACGCTGTTACCTTCCCACCAAAGGTGGTCCCTATTAGTGAGACCACACCTAGAGTACTGCATCCACGTTTGGTCACCACATTATAAAAAAGATGTTGAGACTCTAGAAAAAATGCAGAGAAGAGCAACCAGGATGATTAGGGGACTGGAGACTAAAACATACGATGAAGGGTTGCAGGAACTGGGCAGGGCTAGTCTAGTGAAGAGAAGGACCAGGGAAGACATGGTGGCAGTGTTCCAATATTTGAGCGGCTGCCACAAAGAGTAGCGGGTCAAGCTATTTTCCAAGGCACCCGAAGGCCAGACAAGGAATAATGGATGGAAACTGACCAAGGAGAGATTCAACCTAGAAATAAGGAGGAACTTTCTGACAGTGAGAACAATCAACCGATGGAACAGAAGTTGCCTTTGGAAGTTGTGGGAGCTTCATCACTTGAGACTTTCAAGAAAAGGTTGGACTGCCATTTGTCAGAAATGGTGTAGAGTCTCCTGCTTGAGTGGGGGGTTGGATTAGATGACCTATAAGGTCCCTTCCAAATCTGTTAATTTGTTAATTCCCCAGCCAGCATGCTTGGCTCGGAAATTCTGGGAGTTGAAGTCCACAAATCTTAAAATTGCCAAGTTTGGAGACCCCTGTTTAGACCCAAAGGGTTCGAGCAGGCTTTCTGCTTCATGTGTGATATTTGCTGAACAACAGTTCTATTACAGTCCTAAACTCTAAGCCTTAGCAGGACTTCTGATTTTCCTCCCGAGGGTTCACTTTTATTGTGGAAGGGCCAGTGGAAAAATCCAATATTCACCCCCCTCCAATTCCATCTTTGGTTTCCAAGGCCCTCCTCTTATGAGAAAACAGTTAATTGGATCTCTGTTTGGCAGCCTTCAAGATATTTGTAAATTAGCCTGATGTCTTTCTGTTGCCTGCGTTCTCTTTTCTTCTCCTCTCTTGGAGGAGAATGTACCCAAATTCTTCAGACTTTTCTCATAGGTCACGCATTCCAAACCCTTTGTCATTTTGCCTTGTCCCCTCTCCAACTCTTTTCTGTTCTTCTTAAAAGGCATGTTGGGGAGGGAGAGTCCTGCAATAAACACTGTTCTGAAAGGAAAGGCCTCTTTAAAAAAAAAAAAAAATTTCTGGGAAGATGATAAGTCAACTCATGGAACTAGAAAAATGCATTTGTCCAGCTTGGTGAGCCCTCTAAAGCAGGGGTGAAATCCAGCAGGTTCTGACAGGTTCTGGTGAACCGGTAGTGGAAATTTTGAGCAGTTCAGAGAACCGGCAGCGGAAATTTTGAGTAGTTTGGAGCACTGGCAAATACCACCTCTGGCTGCTGGATTTCACCCTTGGTCCTCAGGGTGCTTCCTCCTAACTGAACTGAAGTTAGTTCCAAGAAGCTTCTTGGATGAGAAGTTAAATGTTTTTAGGGGAAAAAAAAAACTCCCAAAAAAGTCCAGTTGCCTTTGGGACAACCATGACCTGGATGATGGAGAAGCTCCATAGACAGAAGATATATTGTTCCACAGACATAATAAGCAGAGGTTTGAGGGCCACCTCTCATGGAAGATTTAACAGCTTTCTCTCTATACACCAATGACTGCATCTCAAAAGATCCCTCTGTTAAAATACTGAAGTTTGCAGATGATACAACAGTGATTGGTCTCATTCAAGACAATGATGACTCTGCATAGAGACGGGAGGTTGAACAACTAACCTTCAGTGGTGGGTTTCAAAATTTTTTATTACCAGTTCTGTGGGTGTAGCTTGGTGGGTGTGGCATGGCTTGGTGGGCGTGACAGGGGAAGGATACTGTAAAATCTCCATTCCCACCCCAATCCAGGGGAAGGATACTGTAAAATCTCCATTCCCTCCCCAATCCAGGGGGAGGTTACTGCAAAATCCCCATTTCCTCCCGATCAGCTGGGACTCGGGAGGCAGAGAATAGATGGAGGCGGGGCCAGTCAGAATTTTTACTACTAAGTTGTCGTGTATGTACCCTAATGTTCAGCCAAAATGTTGGAGATGTGATTGTTTAGATGCTACATATTATCATGTTTGGTGGACTTGTAGGAAAGTTAAGGCTTTTTGGATAAAAATTTGGTGGGTCATGCAGAATGTTTTGAAGAAAAAAATTCAATTTTCTCCACAACTGTTTTTATTGGGTATAGTTAAGGGTTTTACATTGGGTGAAACAAAATTGATATTGTATATGATAACAGCAGCAAGATTGTTGATAGGTAAATATTGGAAAAATGAAGCTTTGCCCACTATCGAGGAATGGACTTTGAAGATGGCCAGTTTTGCAGAGATAGCGAAGATTTCAGCATACTTAAAAGATTGTTCACAAGAGACTTATGAATGGGAATGGAAAATGTGGATAGATTATGTTCAGAACAAATATCAAACTAGGAAGTATCAAATAGCTTTCATTTGAAAATGATATATCAAGATAGAAATATTTCACTGTAATGAAGATAAAAAAATTATAAGGGGGAGGGAGGGGTTCAAGTTTTATATAAGTTTTATACTAAGGGTTTTTTTTTACCTGATATGAGTATATTGTGTGGAAGTCCGGGGGGAGGGGAGGGTTAGGGAGGGTTAGGGAGGTTGGGAAGTTTGGGGTGGGTTGGGGGGGGGGGGAAAGGGGTGAAAATGTAATTGTAAAACTTTTGCAATAAAAAAAAAAAAAGAATTTTTACTACCGGTTCTCTGAACGACTCAAAATTTCCGCTACCGGTTCTCCAGAACTGGTCAGAACCTGCTGAAACCTACCTCTGACACTCGGCCAATAAAGAAGTCTATTCTATTCTATTCTCCTGCATCTTGGAGAAGGATGGACTGGATGATCTGATAGTCCTTTCTAGCTTCACAGTTCTGCGATTCTAGGAAGACTGCACGAGAGCCATGCGGATTCGCCCACCGGTGTCTGGGTTGACTCTAGCGAAAAGGAGACATTGGCATGAGCAGCTGTCAACCTGGAAGCATCTACTTGAGCCAGAAGTGTCTCTCTGTAGACTTTCACCAAGCATGTACATGGCGAGGGAGTGACTATTAACACATGTAGCATTGGAGCTGAGCTTTGTAGTGCTGCCTGCTCTGTATTTGTTCATTTGGGTGATTGACAACCATTGGAAGAAAAGTTGGTCTTGATGGTTTCTGTGAGATGTAAATGCCTTATTCCCTAATGTGTAAATAATGTATATATGGGACATCGGGGGTTAACTTATTCTTTGGTTCCTAATGTATTCATAATTCACCACTCCCATTCTTGGCTCCACCCTTTGTATATATAAGGAGCCACCTTCACCATTTTCCTTGCTTCTATCTGTGAATATTCAGTGAATATAGAATGCCTGTTATAATTAAAGAGAAATATATTTAAACCTCTAACTCTTATTATCATTATTGAGTCTGATCCTGAAAATATTGCAACAAGCTGGTAGCAGAGGATGGTTAATTGACTCAATAAATACTTAAAAATGTCTAAGAAAGATAGGCCCAACACCAGGGCCTACAGCAAAGAAATAGAAACTGAACAAGAAATAATCAACGAATCCACAAACGCGATTTCGAGAGAATCCGAAGAATACACCACTGAAGAAGAAGAACTAATAAATGAAAATAATGACCAGGAGGAAATCGAAATAGAAAATAACGAACTCAGGTCAGAGATATTAAAACTATTAAAAAGCCAGAAGAATGATGAAAGCCTCATCGCGAATCTCCAAGAAATGCTGAAAAACAGCGGAGCAGCGAGAGAGAAAAACATCGCTAAAGAGAAACCCAAAGACCAAAAAACTGTGAGTGATATGACTACAGAGAAAGTCGTTATGAAAAAGAAAAGATGTGATCCCGCGCGAAATTTTGAATGGCAGCCATCTTGGTTTCAACAAGCCTCCAAAGTGAGCGAAGCAGAGCCAATCAAAATGCTCAGTTCAAAATTTCTGGCGCGAAAAACGTTATCAGACAACGAAAGTGAAAAGGAAGATTCAAACTCTTCAGAAGAACCAGAATCAGAAAGCGAAGACGACTTAACGAAATCCCAAGTAAAGTCAGCAATGAAGACGCTTTTTGCTGCATTTGGGCCAAAATTAAAAATTTCCAAAGCGACAACGAAGAAGCTAGAGAACAAGCCGATACCTCAAGACCTGCACGCTCCCATCCTGACTTCGAGAGCGACGACGCCCGAGCCCAGAGAGCCATGTCGATTCCGCCCTACACCGCAGACCGGATCAAGTACCAACGCACACAAAAGAAAGAGAAGAGCAGTCGCCGCCATCAAGACTCCTAAAACCGAGCCAGAAACCGACTCGTCTGAAGAGGAGCGGAGCGAGCGAGCTGCAATGGAGAGAACCTTCCACGACGACGCCAAAGAAGAAATGAGCAACGCGCATGTGCGAAACTACGTAGACGGTCCGGAAAGACTTGAACTGGCCAGAGAACCGCGCAGACTCGTTGCGAGCATCCCCATGCCGTTTTGCAATTTCCTGCACTTGCGAGACCACGGACTACCTCAGGTTGTAAGTAATGGACAAAATAATGTGGGAAACTTACCCAGTGACTTCCCAAAACTTAGAGTTGATGGCATTAATTTGCAAGAATGGTATCAACAGCTCCAGGTTGTCTTTATGAAAGAAAATTTACTATTCTTTATCACTAGTCCTCCAAGAAGACCTTGGACTTTAAAAATAGATTGTTTACATCATAGAGCATTTTTCTTAATAATATCTAGCGTGTCTCCTGCAATGTATCATAGCATCAAACCAAACCTAACTGTTTCAGAAATAATTCAATGCATGTTTAATCTGTTTCACAGCGATAGTGTAGCTACCACTACAAGAATGTCTAAGGATTTCTTTTCTTCCAGAGTAAAACCAGGGGTTTCCATAAGTGAGCATTTGATATCTCTAAACAAAATAAGAGCTGAGCTGCATTTGAGGGGGGAAGTGATTTCAGATCAAACAATGAAAAGTGTTATTATCAATTCACTTGATTCATCATGGGATAGTTTTATGTCACACTTAGACACCATCAATCTAGGATATTTATCCATAGAAAGTCTATCTAACAAATTGATAGCAGAAGACAATTCAAGAAAAAATCGTTCCAGCAATCACACAGAACACAAATCTTTTAGGAAGGTAGCTTTCCAAGAAAAATACAATGAAGCTTTTAAATGCCATAATTGTGGGTCCAGGGAACACAATAGAAGAGACTGTCCCAAAATCTCAAAGGAGAGACATAGGTCAGAGTATAGGAGCAAATACAATTATAGACAGTCTTCCACAGATAGACATAAATATAGAAGCCCACCAAATTACAGACAAAGTAGAGGGGGTAGAGAAAATTCAAAAGAGAGAAAATCTGGTTCACTGAATGGACTAAATAAACAAGACAGCACTAAAACACAACAAAATGAGAACAATAATTGGCTTATTGATTCTGGGGCAACCAACCACACCACTAATAACAAAAATATATTGTCTTCATTTACAGAAGATAAATTTGTAATAAAGGTAGCTAATCAAGAAAAGGTTCAAGTATTAGGCAGAGGAAATGTGACCTTGCCTGGCCTAGGAAAAATAGAGGGGGTATTGTTAATTCCAGAAATACCTCATAACATACTAAGTGCCATAAAACTAAGCAGAGATTCTGACATCAATATAGTTTTCTCAAAGGGGAAAGCAACTTTAGAGAAGGACAAAACAAATGTAGGCACTGTGATGATTAAAGGAGGCCTACCCTATCTAATAACAAAAGAAAGATGGTTACATAACATTGATTCAAATATGGAAGATTGTATTGAGGCAGATGATGAAAATGTTAGTAACAGTGACAATGATGAATGTAAAATATCTCATGATCACGCAAATACACACAATGAGAAGAAACCAAGAATAGGTAAACCAATTCATGATGAGTGTGCTCACATCTTGCATAGGAAGTTAGGACATGCAAGTTTTCCTGTAGTACAAAAAATGACTGAACACGCAGAAGGTGTCAAAATAAAAAATTGTGAAAATTATTTGGAATGCTCAGTATGTAAATCCACTAAACTAAAAACTAGTCCCAGACCAAAAAAATCCAACAGATCAACTAACAAAATTTTTGACTTAGTACATATGGACTTAGTTGGTCCATTAACTCCATCAATCACTTATAGAAAACGTTACTTCCTAACAATAGTAGACGATTACAGTCGCTATGGTTTTGTTTACACATTAAAACACAAGGATGAAACCTTTCAGAAATTTAAGGAATTCTACAAACGCATAGAAACACAACATAATATCAGAATAAAACAAATTATGACAGATAGGGGATGTGAATTCATGTCTAAAGAATTCTCCCAATGGTTAAAGGATAGAGGAATGCTACATTTCACGTCTAGTCCATTTTCTGCGTTCCAAAACGGGATTGCAGAGAGAAAGAATTCCACACTACAAACCATGATTAGGTGCACATTAGAGGATGCTGGTTTAGGCAAACAATTTTGGTCAGAAGCCTTACATTATTCAAATTACACTCAAAATAGAACCTGGTCCAGTATTGTGAATAAAACACCATATGAGGTGATGTATAATAGGAAACCCAAATTAGCACACATGCACATATTTGGAGTCACTGCAGACGTACACATACCTAAGCAGTTGAGAAGAAAGGGAGAAAACGTATCCAGAAGATTAAGATTTATGGGATATGAAACTGGCACCAAAGGGTACAGATTCATTGATAATAATAACAAATTTATAGTTTCCAGAACAGCTGTGTTCCATGAACAGGCCAATTGGTCTAAATTACATCTTAATGAAATATTTCCAAATAAATGCAAAGATACAAAATCTTGTGAGGAAGGGACAATAGAAAATCAAAATATCAACAAAAATAAAAACAAAACCAAAACTTGGACAAATAGTCAGCACAAAATAAAGACAGACACATTAACCAAAAAGGAAGCAAGATATTTGCATGATTACCATAGCAAACCTGAAAGAGCTATTAGAAACAATAGAAATCAAATACCAAATAAATACAGAGATTACATAATGCATATGGATGGTGAACAAATGACACCTAATACATATGAGGAAGTATTAAAACTCCCTCGTGAAGAAAAAGAAAAATGGGAACTAGCTATGAAAAAAGAGATGGAAAGTTTGCAAGGATTAAATGTGTTTACACCTGCGATTGCACCTAAAGATAAAACAATTATAGGTACCAGGTGGATTTATAAAATTAAGAATCTAGAAGGAGGCAATACTCTATACAAAGCTAGATTGGTTGCACAAGGTTATGCACAAAAATATCCGGAGGACTACACTGACACATACTCCCCCACAGTGAGAACAGAGAGTGTTAAAACAGCTCTAGTAGTGGCATCTGCACTCAATCTTGATGTATTTCAATATGACATACAGACTGCGTATTTACACGCAAAACTAGATAAGGAAATATATGTAAGAGCACCACACAGTCAATACACTAATAAGAATGAAATTTGGCTATTGAACAAGAGTCTATACGGATTAAAGCAATCTGGCAAAAGATGGTACGATTGCTTGGTAAAAGTGCTTAAGACCATGGATTTCAACGCTACCACTGCTGATAACTGTTTCTTTGTAAAAAAGAGTGATGATCACATTGAATTTGTATTAATTTATGTAGATGATATTTTATATATAGGAAAACACAAGGAGAGAAGAGAAACCTTTGTAAATAAGCTAAACGAACATTTCTCGTTGAAATCTCTAGGTAAAGTAAACAAATACCTTGGTGTACAAATTAACAAAACTAGAAGGGGATTCAAACTTACTCAGAAAGATAAGATCATTGAACTTCTAAACAAATGCAATTTAAACAATGCCAAACCCTGTGACACTCCTATGCAAACTGATTTCCTTAGAAACACTGATGAATCTTCCCCTGAATTCAAGGATAATACATTTTATAGATCAGTCATAGGTTCACTTCTTTATATATCTAATTGGACCAGGCCAGATATTGCATTACCACTCAACTTATTGTCAAGACATGTTAGCAAACCAACAATGTATCATTGGGAAGCTGTCAAAAGAATTCTAAGATATCTGAAAAGTACATTAGACTTTTGCTTAGTATTAGAACCTAGTAATGATAAAGAACCAAAACTTACATGTTACGCAGATGCGGATTGGGCTGGAGATATATCATGCAGAAAGAGCACTTCTGGTTATATTTTTCTATTAAATGACTGTCCAGTTTACTGGTACACTGGTAAACAAGAACTGGTAGCCACTTCAACCACAGAAGCGGAATATGTTTGTTTGTCCAAAGCTGCAAATAACCTTGTATGGTTTAATGATTTGATTTCAGATGTTTGGAAAAAACCTGCTTTGCCTTTTGTTATGCATGAAGATAATAAAGCAGCCATTGAAATATCCAGATCCGATGCCATTGGACAAAGGTCCAGGCATATAGATATAAAGTTTAAGCATGTGAGACAATTGTCTCAAGATGGATTTATCAAAGCAGTGCATTGTGATACCTCTGAACAATTAGCTGACATATTGACGAAGCCTTTACCTTCTAAACAGCACAAATATTTAACCTCTAAATTATATGTCTTATACTGTCCTGAATCTGAATGTAATTGGTGTTGTATAGCAAACCGGCATTTAGAGGGGGATTTGTGAGATGTAAATGCCTTATTCCCTAATGTGTAAATAATGTATATATGGGACATCGGGGGTTAACTTATTCTTTGGTTCCTAATGTATTCATAATTCACCACTCCCATTCTTGGCTCCACCCTTTGTATATATAAGGAGCCACCTTCACCATTTTCCTTGCTTCTATCTGTGAATATTCAGTGAATATAGAATGCCTGTTATAATTAAAGAGAAATATATTTAAACCTCTAACTCTTATTATCATTATTGAGTCTGATCCTGAAAATATTGCAACAGTTTCTGTCAGACGGTTTGACCCAGATCCCAGAACGGGATTGCTTAATTTGAACAGCTCTATTTAGCTCCAGCTATGATTTTGGGTGCAACTAAATGTTCAAGCGATTGTTTTCTTTATAAATCAAACGCTCTGCTTTCCATCAGTGGGAACTAATGCCTAAACAATGATAACCCTTCAAATGCCTTGCGATTTGGAATTCTCCCTTAAGGACCGGCCTGAGTTTAAAAATCCTGCCACCTTCTTCAATTTAACAACAAAACAGAGTTGGAAGGAATCCTGGAGGTCTTCTACTCCAATCACTGGAGGCTTCGCAAAGAGATTGGACTGCCATTGGAAATGGTGTAGGGCCGTGATGACGAACCTATGGCACGGGTGCCACAGATGGTACGTGGAGCTATATTGGTGGGCACGTGAGTTTTGCCCTAGCTCAGCTCCAGCATGCATGCGCGCACCGGCCAACTGATTTTCAGGCCTTCCAGTCCCACTAGAAGTCGGGAAGCTGGCTGTTTCTGGCCTCCGGAAGGCCTCCGGGGGGATGGGGAAGGCTGTTTTTGCCCTCCCCAGGTTCCTAGAAAGCCTCTGGAGCCTGGGGAGGGGGAAAAAACGGGCCTACTAGGCCCACCGTGTCATCGCGTGCCAAAAGCAGGGGGAAGTGTGTGTGTGTGTGTGTGTGGGGTCACGTGCGCATGCGTGGGAGGGCGAGGCGCATTGAATTATGGATGTGGGCATACGCACACGAGACCCCCCCTCGCTCCCCCCACTTTTGGCACGCAACAGCAAAAAGGTTAGCCAACACTGGTGTAGGGTCTTCTCCTTGGGCGGTCCCTTCCAATTCTGTTAATCTATATAACCCCCTGCTCAAACAGGAAATCCTAAATCATTTCAGACAAATGGTTGTCCAATCACTTCTTAAAAACTTCCAGTGGATACTGTACCCACAAATTCTAAAGAAAGCCATTCCACTGATTAATTGTTCTCACTGTCAGGAAATTTCTCCTTAGTTCTAGGTTGCATCTAATACACCGCGTCGGTGTATTATACTTAGCTCTCTCTAAGTGGTTTACAAAATCAGCATATTGTCCCCAGCCATCTGGCTCCTCATTTTACCGACCTCGGAAGGATGGAAGGCTGAGTCAACCTTTAGCCGGTCAGGATCGAACTGCTGGCAGTGGGCAGAGTTTGTCTGCAATACTGCCTTCTAACCACCGTGCCACCACAGCTCATTTATTTGCTTTTTGTTTTAGTCTTCATGGTGATGGGCAACCTGCACACCAGTCTTTCATGAGAAAGTAGGGAAGAATTTCAATAAATACATCATCATCATTAACAGCAGCAGGCAAGAAGGCTTAAAATACCCTATGTTTTCCTCTTCCTGTTGGCTGATTCCTTTTTCTAAAAGTTGTATCTTTACAGAACCTTT